>NC_071087.1:12410691-12560691 GCF_027358695.1 Spea bombifrons | reverse complement strand
CCCTTAGCAAACAAAAGAACTGCAACTTTTTTTATGCTTGGCCGATTTAATTGAATTCAAAATTGGAAAGTGAAGAATCACAAAAACAGGAAAGTAGTTATTAATTTGTCAGTGTTTGATGTATCCGTTTTATTACTTTAGCTGGTACCAGCTTATTCATGCACTCCATTAAAAAGGCAGAAACCATTAAATTGGTACAAACAGCATAAATATGCATAACAATGGGAAGATCTGGACAAGGAACACAATTCATTGTCAGTCAGAAAAGTCATTAACTGACAGATATAAAATCATTAGTGATACATTTAAGATAACACACACAAATATATATACCGTATTGGCTCTATTATAGGCCGCACCTGATTATAGGCCGCACCCTAAAAGTTAGGTGATTTTTTAAAGAAAAATGTAGATTTTTAGAAAAAAAATACACATTAGTGGAATAGTAAAACAGTATTTTAACTAACACACTGTATTTTAACATGTTTGGTATCTATTATGCAGTTAGTCAACATATATTACATACAAACAGAAAACCAATAGCCATTTTAATGCACCTTATAGATATGCCACTCTGCCCCCCCCAAAACACAATCTACAAAGTATCTATACGATCTGTGCAGTGCAAAAAAAACACATTATATTCAAAACATATCAAACATTTATCAAAATATATCATATCAAATATGACATAAAATACAATGTGTTATTTAATTTGTTATTAGTTATCAGTGTGTGACCGGCGTCACAGGGGTCGCAACTGCGACCGGGCCCTGGAGTTCTGCCAGTCAGGGGGGCCCAAGGGGTGCCGAGCGGTTGCTGAAAACGACCGCTCGGCACCTCTTGGGCCCCCCTGACTGACAGAAATCCAGGACTCCTCTGCTCCCCGCTGCCACCGCCGCCGCCTGCCTCATCGCTGCCCAGAGTGTAGTGTTGGGAGCGTGAGGCGTTTGTCTCGGGTGCCGGTGCTTCACGTTGAGCGCCGGCATATGACGTCATATGCCGGCGCTCAGCAGTGAAGCGCCGGCACCCGAGACAAAAACGCCTCACGTTCCCAACACAGGAGTTGACGGTAAGTGACCTACAAAGGAGGGTAGGGAGGGAGTGGGTAGATCGTGAGAAGGGGGGGTAGAGAGGGAGAGGGGAGATCGTGAGAAGGGGGGGTAGGGAGAGAGAGGGGAGATAGTGAGAAGAGGGGGTAGGGAGGGTTGGGGGGACTTAACAGATTCTCGCACTGGGGCCCTGAGGTTTCTAGTTACGCCCCTGTTAGTTATGAATTACTGGCTTATGGATCTAATACATACAATAATGCAACAGGTGAAACATAGTACATTGCATAAACATATGAGATTTTTTAGAATGATTTCACCTTAAATAAATAAGCAACCACAAATAAAAAGCAAACTGTAATAATTGGGGTAGTAACACAAAAAAAAATCACTATATTTCACTGCACTAGTCCGTTCCAATGGTTCTAAAAAAAACCCCCAGCAATTCAAAAAGACAAGTACTGGGGATATATCTTTAACAGCTCCTACAGTGTTATCGATTTTGTGGACAAAGTTGTGGTAAAGCATGGTTACTGTAAATGTAAGATGGTTTGTCAATATTGTTTCCATAATGCAGCCATTGCCGATTATGAAAAACAATGAAAACATGTTTAAACCCTAATAGCTTCTAAAGATTATTGGTGAAAATTTTAATAAATGCAAATAATGTAAAACTTCAGGAGGACCTACTAAAATTACAGGTAAAAGTACGTTTCACATTTAAAATTTACTATTTTCCCAAACAAGGGATAAAACTCACCTATGTTGAAGAAGACAAAATTCATCTCTATTTAGATTATATTTACCACCACTTGTTGATAAATCCAGGTTCAGTGGAAGAACTTGGTGGAAAGAAAAATAACCTTCTGAAAATTAGGCAATAGCCATACAATTCCAATTAGCCAGAAGAAGATAGTAAATACAGAGATTATTAGATAATCAAAGTAATTATAAGAGTAAAACAATCCAAAAACCTCAGGAGCTCAAAATTATTATTATTTTTTTTATCCAGGAACCTCTTCTTTCTCTAAACATAACAATGCTTATCTCTACCTATTGATTGAAATGATCCAATCAGAATAATAGATTTTACTTGTTTAATTAGGAACTTCATAGTATATTTTTATCCATTATGTAGGCTCTGGTCTAAGGTATAATTTTAAGAAAACATCTGGTGTTTATCCCTGACCACATATTGTATCTCTAGAAGACAATACCTTCTCAGTTATTAATCAATTTCACTGGTCTGGCAATGTTTCTACTCCTTAAAATTTCTCATACTATTGAAACTAACCATTTATTTAATCAGTAAATACTTGCTGAAACAGTTATTTTCATCAAAGCTTCTTTGTTCTCAATATAGAGAGAAAGGGGGGGGGCACATTTATATGATTTAAATACGACAAGATGGCTCCATTTTGTGTGGGTGTAATATACTAAAATGTAATACACATGCTTTCCAGCGTAAACATGTTTGCGTGTCTGTTAGCATGAATGTGTATTTTTTAACATGAGTTTTTAGGGTGTAAATGTGTGTTAGTAAGTAGGAGAAACGTAGGGTGTTATGGGAGGAGGACCTGATGGGGAACTGCATGTACTGCTGAATATGCTATTGCATAGATGTGCTAGTGTGTGTGTGTGTGTGTGTGAGCATAGATGTGCTAGTGTGTGTGTGAGCATAGATGTGCTAGTGTGTGTGTGTGTGTGTGTGAGCATAGATGTGCAAGTGTGTGTTTGTGTGTGAGCATAGATGTGCTAGTGTGTGTGTGTGTGTGTGTGTGTGTGTGTGTGAGCATAGATGTGCTAGTGTGTGTGTGTGTGTGTGTGTGTGTGTGTGTGAGCATAGATGTGCTAGTGTGTGTGTGTGAGCATAGATGTGCTAGTGTGTGTGTGAGCATAGATGTGCTAGTGTGTGTGTATGTGTGAGCATAGATGTTCTAGTGTGTGTGTGTGTGAGCATAGATGTGCTAGTGTGTGTGTGTGTGTGTGTGAGCATAGATGTGCTAGTGTGTGTGTGTGTGTGTGTGTGTGTGAGCATAGATGTGCTAGTGTGTGTTTGTGTGTGAGCATAGATGTGCTAGTGTGTGTGTGTGTGTGTGTGTGAGCATAGATGTGCTAGTGTGTGTGTGTGTGTGTGAGCATAGATGTGCTAGTGTGTGTGTGTGAGCATAGATGTACTATTGTGTGTGAGCCTGTAAAGGTAAATGTCTGAGAATGTGTGTGTGTGTAAGTGTGTATGAATATGTATGTGCATGGATGTGTGTGTGTTTGAGGAGGGCTTGACAAATTTGTTTTGAATCTAGGAGGCAGCTAAAAAAGTTAGGAGCCAGGATTTTTTTAAACTAACAAAGTTTCAACGACAAAAATAACAGATCTTAAATTTACACGTAAAGAACCAAACCTCATGGGCATTCAAGTTATGCAGATAATTTGATATATATTCTTATGTGACACACCAAAATTTCTATATAATATATTGGTGTTTTTCACTTGGCTTTTTGTGGCCATGAACATGCCTTGTATTTGTCCTTGTATTTGTCACTGATTTGTCATTAACCCCCCTTTTATATTTTTGCCCCTTGTGTATTAAAGCCCCAGCCAGGCCCCCTTTTAGTATTGATAAATGTGTTCCGCCGCACAACCTTGTGTGCACTACCACCAGGGCCGGCCTTTGGGGTGTGCGACCTGTGCGACCGCACAGGGCGCCACACTCCAGGGGGCGCCGCCGCGGGGTCCGCCGCCGCCGCAGCGCGGTCCGACGCCACTGCCGCCGCGGGGTCCGCCGCAGCGCGGTCCGACGCCCCTGCCGCCGCGGGGTCCGCTGCCGCCAGTATGGGGGCACCCGGCACCCCTCCAGAGACGGACAGTAATGTCCGCCGCTGGAGGAGCAGGCTCGCAAGGGAGCGGTATCGGAGGTCTTTAACAGACCTCCGATACCGCTCCCTTGTGATCCCCGCGGCAACAGCTGCTGTGCGCCGGGGTTTGCTGTCAGATCCCGGCGCACAGCACTGAAGCCGCGCCCACCGGTCTCCGTGCCATCTGACCCGGAAGAAGAGAAGACAGAAGAACTAAGAAGAAGAGCGAAGAGGAGGCAAAGAAACTGAAAGAGGAAAGGTAGGAAAGCATAGAGTGACAGTGAGAGTGGATTGGTGTATATGTGTGGATTAGTATATATGTGTGGTTTGGTATATATGTGTGGTTTGGTATATATGTGTGGTTTGGTGTATGTGTGGATTAGTATATATGTGTGGTTTGGTGTATATGTGTGGATTGGTGTATATGTGTGGTTTGGTGTATATGTGTGGTTTGGTGTATATGTGTGGTTTGGTGTATATGTGTGGATTGGTGTATATGTGTGGTTTGGTGTATATGTGTGGATTGGTGTATATGTGTGGATTGGTGTATATGTGTGGTTTGGTGTATATGTGTGGATTGGTGTATATGTGTGGTTTGGTGTATATGTGTGGTTTGGTGTATATGTGTGGTTTGGTATATATGTGTGGATTGGTATATATGTGTGGTTTGGTATATATGTGTGGTTTGGTGTATGTGTGGTTTGGTGTATATGTGTGGATTGGTGTATATGTGTGGATTGGTGTATATGTGTGGTTTGGTGTATATGTGTGGTTTGGTGTATATGTGTGGATTGGTGTATATGTGTGGATTGGTGTATATGTGTGGATTGGTGTATATGTGTGGATTGGTGTATATGTGTGGTTTGGTGTATATGTGTGGATTGGTGTATATGTGTGGATTGGTGTATATGTGTGGATTGGTGTATATGTGTGGATTGGTATATATGTGTGGATTGGTATATATGTGTGGATTGGTGTATACGTGTGTGGATTGGTATGCGTGTGGATTGGTATGCGTGTGGATTGGTGTATATGTGTGGATTGGTATGTGTGTGTGGATTGGTGTATATATGTGGATTGGTGTATATGTGTGGAGTGGATTGGTGTATATGTGTGGATTGGTGTATATGTGTGGAGTGGATTGGTGTATATGTGTGGATTGGTGTATATGTGTGGATTGGTATGTGTGTGTGGATTGGTGTATATATGTGGATTGGTGTATATGTGTGGAGTGGATTGGTGTATATGTGTGGATTGGTGTATATGTGTGGATTGGTGTATGTGTGTGGATTGGTGTATGTGTGTGTGGATTGGTATATATGTGTGGATTGGTGTATATGTGTGGATTGGTGTATGTGTGTGGATTGGTAAGTGTGTGAGAGTGATGGGTGTTATGCTGTACCATTTCCAATGTATTTTTCATTATATAATTATGCTCTAAAGTACATCATAACTCCCATCACTCTATACTGTTCCATACAGTGGCAGAGCTGGGAGGCAGAGGCCTTGCACCCTCACCGCAGGACTTCTGAAATGTAAGTGAACTTCAAAGAGGGAGAGGGTAGATAGTTAGGAGGGGGTAGATAGGGAGAATGGAGTCAGACGGGGTACATAGGGCAATCATACTCCTATCATGCCAAGTAGTCTACGAGTACATCCTGGAATCTGCGGGCATGATAAGAATGTGATTGCTGTTAATCATATATATATATTGTTATTTAATTGTTTTGTTATGTGTTATGGTGTGGGGGGGGTCATATTCGGTTTCGGCCAGGTAAATGCTGCACTTTTGGTTTCAGTCCAGAATTCATTTCGGTGCATCCCTACTACTAAGCCAGACAATGAAGTGGTAGGCCTACACCACATCAATGTTTGGCGTAGTATATAGTGATTGGGGTTTTGTTACAAGTTTTGATTCCTTTCTTTTTTTGGGATGGGGGGGCGCCAGACGAGTGGTCCGCACAGGGCGCCAGAACACCTAAGGCCGGCTCTGACTACCACATGAACGTTGGTCTGCCAGCCCACCCGGTGGGCCGGTGCGGGGGCCGGCAGAGCAACGTTCACGTGGTGCGGCCGCGAGCTTTTGCTGTGTGATGTGTCACTGTTCGCATTTTAAACCACATAGACAGATTGATCACTAGATCCCAATCTTTCACCTTCAGTAATATCCAATACCAATGTGTAAGTGTGTCTGATCATGGATTGGTAAATGTTTGTGTGTGAGCATGGATGTACATGTGTAAGCGTGTGTGAGCATGAATGTGTAAGCATGTGCGTAAGGATGAATGGCTTTGTGTAAGTGTGCGTGAGTATGGCTGTGTAATTGTGTGTGAGTAAGAATTTATATATTATATATTTATATATAGCATGAATGTGTATGTTTATGTCAGCATGGATGTGTATGTGCAAGTGTGTGCGAGAGGAAGTATGCGTTAACATGAGTGTAGGGTTTAAGTCTGTAAGTGAGTATATGCATGTGTATGCATTTGGCATGAGTATGTAAGGGGGGCAGGGGGCTGAAGGAGGCATGCCAAATATAGGATTAGGCCAGGTGCCAAAGACCCTAGCTACATCCCTGTTATAATATTCATCCTCTAAAATGTACTTCCTTCCTATACTTTGTTAAATCTTTTAAATAATTGAAATACTCCGAACTTCATCAGGATGTATTGGGGAGATGTTCAAACAATATGTTTTGTCAACAAAAGCTTTTCTGTGAGATTATGAGAGTCTAAATTAAAATGATTAGATGATAAAAAAAAGACCAATATTGCTAGCAAACTAATGCTTTTGGAACAGTTGTGATGACAGCACTGGGAAATATTACACATTATAAATCATATAAATGGAGGGGATAATGCAGCATCCATTTCTAGCACACAATGAGCCGGTTATTTCTTGTAATATAAAATTGGCTGAATAAAGGTGTTAAAATCCATTATTACCCATTTTCTCTACTTTTTTCTGGTTCACGGCAACTTTTTAGCACTTTGGCAAATGAGTACAAAAGGACCTAAGAAGCCCCCCTTTTTACTTGTGATGCTTCTAGAAACACATTAAGGAAAATTATTTAATTGCATTGATTAAGTATCATGTATGTATTTTTGATAAGAACATTTATAGTGGTCTGCAAAGATTGCTGGTGTCCACTTGGTCCACCAGAAAATGAAAAACTGCCACGTCGCAATGTCCTGATCTGGTACCGTGACATGGTCTACATGGTACAAGGTACTACAAAGTGATGTCATTTCAGGAACACGATGCGGTCACGGAGACTACTAGGTTACAAGTAGGACCCTGGAGGAAGTAAATAGCGATGTGGCTTTGTCTGGGAAGCTGGTGGGGTTTTCGTTTTAAAGAAAGATACATAGATGTAGGGAAACAAAGAAAGGGGCAGGCAAGCAAGAATAGAAACGACAGCAAGAGACAAAGTATAGAGAAGAGCAGAGCAACTTGAAATACTAGAAGTCATTAAAAGAGGTAGAAAAAATTGCTCTGCCTCTTTCCTATCCCTTTTTACTATTTTGTTGTACCCCTTTTTTCTGCCTTTTTTCTCATATGAAATCAGATCGTTTTCTCTCCCTTTTTTGTTCTCGGATTTTTGTTTTTGTCATGCTCATAATATCTCAGCCCTGACTGGATGCTGGAGTCCAGAGAGCAGGAGTGTAAGAATACACAGGTAACAATCCAAAAAGGGTTTGGGACTGGTAACATACAAAAGGGGTAAATCCGATAAGCAGTCCCGTCCAAAAAGATAACAGGCAGGTAAAAAGGGTAAATCCAGTAAGCAGTCCAGGTCAAATAGGCAACAGGCTGGCAAAAGGGTGAATCCCATAGGCAGTCCAGGTCAAAACGGTAACAGGCAGGCAAAATAGTAAATTCAAGAGTCAGATCCAGAGTCGGGCATAAACCATAGCTTCAGACAAAGTAACTTAATGAACCTGCGTTACTAAGAGGCAGGGATATAAAGCCTGTTGATTAGGTCAGGTGTGTTAATAAAATAGGCTTCAGGTGAGGGAGGTAGGGTTCAGTCATACCAGTAAACCAAACAGCAAGCTGTTTGCAGGACTGGGGCTGAATCCTGACAGTATGGTTCCTTTTTCTATATATGTACTTTCTTGCATCTCTTTTAATGACCTATGTGTCACTTTTTTCCTTGTGCTTTTTAATTCCCTCACTCACCTTTTCTATGATCTTTTCTCTTGCTGAAAGATGTGCACATTGAAACATGTCTGTGGCTATCCTTGAACACTTATTAGATTAATTATCTTAGAAACAGTTGAAAAGCAATGAGAATAAGTGTTAGAAAAATGTTTATGTTATCGTAAATATTATTCCTGACAAAGACATCAGAAAGCAGAGAATGTCTAGTCTATGATATATGCACGAGTTCCCGCCAACACGCCTACTCTATGTTGTTCTATATATATGTGCAAAGGGTCAAGTCTAGGCCATTCTTAATTATGCAGCTTAAAGAGGTGTAACCTGCTTGAAAAGTAACCAATCAGAAAGAAGTATGCTATTAGAAGTAGATAAGATGCTATATAAACCATGTAATCTTAATGTGTAATTAGACAACGCTTCGACTTTTGTGTGTTGTGTGCCTTGTCTCGATTATGCGCATGATCTAATTAAAGGAAACTCTTTCTGAGGAGAATTCGACCATTAATTCAACCAACAATAAGATTAACGTACCTGTAAACATAAAAAATTACTTTTTAAGATGCCAAAGCTAATTTCCAATGATACCCCCTTTAAAAAAAAAAAAAAAGCAGCCTGTACAGCTGTTTTCTCAGTGACATTGGCACCGCCTGCTTGCAAACAGTGATCCACTGACAGTAACTAACTGCTTAATAAGCAGATCTTCTCTAGTGATCAAGAGCAGAAAAAAGCAATCGTCCAGTTGTAAATCACTCTGTTGATATTGGTTGTTATAATGATTAGACCACTTTTAAAATGGATCTTTTGTTTTCCCCCAAATTCTATATTTTACAGCTCTATACATATAATGAACCCATGTTGTGACCTATACAGTACATATTAAAATAAGCAGTATATAACCCACCCCGTGTGTTTATTTGTGGTAGCGCCATATTAACTTGTTCTTGGGATCTGTGTGATTATTCTTTTGGTGGCTTCCCTTATCAAACAGCATACTGAGCTGATTCTTTATGGCAATCCTAATGAAGTTCTCCATAGACATTAGTGAGAGGTCAATGGTTATAACGTTAATTGATGATTTTGATTAATAATATCAAGTTTCAAAAGTAATTTGTGAGTTAAAAGATTTATATCTATAAAATATAAATTAAAAAATCAAAACAAGCTTTTATGTTTTGGAATGAATTTGATATTATGTACACTTACTGACTAAAAGGTCCAATCCATTCAAGTCAATATATATTTATATAAAATCATCATGTTTAAATTACTTTAATATTTCATAATGAATTCTATCAAGCATTTTTACCCAAATAATGTATTAATCCTATAACAAGACGGTTTTAGTCTTTTGTATGTACCATCCTACTTCGATTAATGTATGTAACATCTGTCCAAGTTTGAATCATTGCTGTAATTGAATCAGAGATTTTCTGTAAATTAATTGGTTTAACATTAATTGAGGCATTTTACTTTATATTTAAGTCAGTTGGTATATGTTTTAGCATGGGCATATTAAAAAAAAAAAAAAAAAAAACCTGATGAAGTCTATCTAGTTCTCAGATGAAACGCGTAGGGCAGATTCTTTAAATTTCACTTTATTTGTTCGTCAGGTTCTGGTAAATCTCTTCAATCCTCGATCATGGACAGTCTTCTCCCGTGTTAGCTCAGTTGAGAGAGGCAAAGGACAATCCATCTCCATACAGCAGGAAAGTAGGTGGTCTGCATTAAGGTGGAGGCTATGGGTAGTTTCAATAACCAAATGTACTTATTTTTTATTCATATCCGTGAAAATGCTGCATTCTCATTTTTTCCCCCTCTAAAATATTAAATAGGTTAGTAGCAGGAATAACCTTACTGATAATACCAAAACACAGGACATCTGTATTCCATGATGTGCATTATAAAACTGTAGGTAATATCCTTTACTTTGTATTGCAGGTGTACATACAGAAGCGCTCGCTTTATAAAGATGCATAAACTACCCAGGCCAATGTGCAGCTGGAAACACAGCTTGGGTTTCAAATATTAGATGAATAATTGGCACAAGGGTACAGGGAAAATAACAAGCCTCAGCTGTCTCATTAGACAGTCAATCCGTGTTAACTTCATCACTCAGAGCTAAGCTTATTATTACCCGTGTTTAAATGCCGAGACTGGAACCTGAGGGGACAGAATAGCCTGGCTGCATTGATAAATGGGAATAAGACAGGGATCTCTGTCTGAACAGCTCTACTGGAAACAGTTACTCATATATATATTCTGACAGGGTCAGTCCAGGTGAGCATCTGCTGCAGGTAAGTCTGGGCTAACTTGAATAATTTGTATACTTAACTTAGTGAACTGCCAAGAAATTTCCCTGCATTCACTATCCATTACACAGGGCTGGCTCGGGGCATGAAAAGCTTACTGAGGTCACCCTTTCGTAATACATAGTGAAGTTTCTGAGCTGAAATAAGAAGTCACTTTTAGTGATTTACTTTATTTTTGAACAAGTGTCCACTTCAGACATGTTTTCTAGGACACACAGCATGTGTAAAGACCTGCCACGGCCGAATGTGGGATCTATGAACTCATGGAAGGGAATCAATTTTAAGGCAAGACAGGAGGTGCCTCTTTTGCATTTCTCTCTTTACTCTGACCAATTGCAGCAGTTAACTGTAAACAACCAATAGAATTACGAGATGAAGCATAAAACCCCTGCCCACCTGTTCCTCTTCCTCTTTTTTTGCTAAGCGAGAACTTGCTGCCATTTTTCCCCTATTGCAGCAGACATCTTTGTTACAGCTGTGAATTTTAAGTTCTGGGGGTCCTAGGTCACTGGAGGGCAACATGTTCACACTGTGCGTGGGCCCATCGCGATCTTGTTTTTTCCTGTTCGGCTGTTGTCATTTTGACGCAGACCAAATTGCTTCTATCCTTGTCAACTCTTCATAGACCTGTTCTGTACATTGGGGTGAGCCCTTGCTCTGGTTTCAACTGGCTACTTGTTGCTACCTTTATGGTTTGTTTTCTCCACACTCAGGGTGAGCCTCTGTAGTGATTATATTACTGTGGCCTCCTGACTACCCTTATTAAAGGTATATTCTGGTATTTAAGCCTCCCACCTATGGATCCCTCCCACTGTGGGCTATATCACCTAACACTTGTTAGAATTAACTAGTGTGTGATATCAGTGTGTCAGGGTGCACTCCTTACCACACTACCACACTGAGCCCCTTCTGATTTTACAGAGCATTGTGACCTTGTTACAGGGTGAGCCCCTGATTTTTTCACACCAGTGTTTCACTGATCCTGCCTAGGCATTGCGTCTCAGGATAACACCCCATCTCAGGATGCGTTTGTGTCCTGGCTGAAGTCTAAATTCTCCATCACAGTGGAATCTCTTCTATCAAAGGTGGCAGCCAATATGATCAGAGACTGGCACTATGCATTGTATCCCTCTTGGGCAACACTAACATGGCATTAGCGACTGAACGCCACAAGGCGGCCCTCTTGTGAATAGACCCCTAGCGGAGTTAGGATCCAAAGACTTGGGACCAGCCGCCAATGGACTGTTATACGGGGACTCATTTGTGAAGGAGCTGAACAGACACGTTTCCATGATGACATTGTGGAACAAGGCTGAACTCTCCATGACGAAAGTCTTTCAGAGCTCTCTCCATTTTTCTGCCAGGGCTGGATGACCGCGGGGCCAGGTCTTCCGGCCGCTCTTCCTTCGCAGGCTCCAGAAACTTTGCTTAGGCTACAAAGTCATATTAAGGACCCTACTACCACCGCTCTTCCAGAGAAGTGGAGTGAGTGGCAAGGGTGCCCACAGCTTCCCTAGAGGTCCCGCCAGTGCTGGTGAGTATGGATGTTTCTGCATCCACCGGTTACTAGATCCACACTGGTTAGCTGGCTCCTAACTGCATTTGGGGCATGTTCGGTTAGGGGAGAGCAGCTGCTTTCTTGGCTGGGGGTTCTTTAGCTGATATTATTCATGTGCCTCTACTTTTGACTGTTGTCTTCTGCAGCCCTGTCTCTTGTTTCTGTGTTCTCCTGTCTTGCCTTAAAATTAAAAAAATATTTTAACTTTGGTGTCTGAATAATTCAAATTTTAATAAAAACAGGAGGCAATTATTTTACCCCCCCTTTTCCCTTTTAGGTTTTGTTCTATGCTTTGATATGGTTTTTGATATTTGCCTTTGAAGGTGGGGTTCTGATTGAAGACACCTTTTGTTCTTCTGGATTTGGTTCCCGTTTCAGTTTTGAGTAATTCCTATGGGACGGTCATCTTCGGTTTCGCAGCTTTTTGACAGAGGAAGGGGTGGGCAGGGGTTTAATGCCATTTTGTATTCATTTGGCAAACTTAGAACTTATTTTGCCTGCTGTATACTCTTTACTCCTGCACTAATTGGTATGAGAGGGTGTAGAAATGAAAAGAATATAATTTGAATATTGCTGAACTGTTCACACAATTTTGTTTTCCTTTCAAAACATTTTTCTTTCCTTCAGGTCTTAGCTGTCACTCGAACTGGTGGTGGAAGAAGCTGACGTGTTCACATCATGTGGATTTCTATTTATTAACACGAGCAAATGTTAAGCACTCGTTTTAAAAATGTTCATTAAAAATTGCAAAACTACTTCACATAATATTAAACTAGCATTGTCTGGTCTGACATATAAAGTGAAATCATTGCGATAAAACTGCAACTCTCCTGCCATCTTTCCCTTTAGTGAATACACCTCAAAAGAATTTGAAATAATATAAGAGGGAAGTATATTTCATAGAACGCGAATATTAGGAGAAGTCATGGTCTAAAACTAGGAGAGTCAAAAACTTAGATGTGACGTAAGGAGGTTTTGCTTTGCTGAGAGGATAAATGTTACCAACAGGTACCAACACATCTTGTGATTCGCTCTAAGCCGACTTCATAAGTAAAATATTGCCAATGCAAAGTGTGTATTTTTTTGAGAGAAGGGGTGGGAGCAAGCTTCCTCGAAAGGGTGGAGCTCCCTCTAAAACGGCCAATACCAATAGAGACATGGGTAAGGGACTATGTAGACATCTACCACCTTTTTCATTCTCTGAGCCACTCCCTGAGTATCTTTTTTGACAGGCTCCTTCCTTTCCATTTCTGCTTCCTCTGGTGTGGCCCAGGGAGTTAGCGTGTGTGTGAGTGTGGAGTGTGATTTGGGATGGATGAATTTTGAAAGCAGTAATGTGTGATGTGTGATAGTTCAGTATGATGAGAGGTGTGATAGGAGTGAGGTGTGATGTGTGTGCTAGGTGAAATGGTTGGTATTTGTGATAGCTAAGTGTCCATACGAGTGGTGTGTGATTGGAGTGAAGCGTGATGGGTGTGAGATGTGATGGGAATGAGGTATTATAGGTATAAGGAAGTGAGTTGTGATATGTGAAGAAAGGGAGGAAGAAAGGAAGAGATAAGCAGAGAACTGAAAGATAACAGGGAGAGAGAAAAGACAAGATTACGAGATAAGAGTAAGGGAAACAAGCAAAGGAGTGAAACCAAGAGCTGAGGAGTAAAATGAACGAGGGAAAAGGCCAAAAGAGTAATGGTTCAAAAACGTAAGGGGTTGATTTGAGGGAAGTGTGAGCTGGGCTCACTAAATGGTGGGAAAAGACAATGTGGAAAAGGAGGATGGTATTTGTATTTCCAGACAATGCCTTTGGTGAGCTGTTAAACACAAATTTAACTTAAAAACTGAACATTGAATAAAGATAAAAATAGTGATAGATGGTTTGGAATTCAGGATTCCCCCTTAATGTTTACTATAAAATCAAGCTAGCAGTTTATAGCAAAATCTTTTTATCCGTTTTGTTCATTTACAGATAAAAGAAAATTGTAGATACAAACATCAAGGAGGTTCTTGGATAGAGACACCAGGCATCTTATAAAAGTGATTACCATTTGGATTTATTTCCACTTTCAGATTTTCTGTTAGAATTGATTTATTTTTTGTCTCTTATTATTTACAGTACCTGATTGTATGACTTGCATGAGGATTTATTTTACTGAGATAATTTCCACTAGTCATTAATTCCTGTGACATATCGCTTCTCATATTATGTAGTCAATGCCAGTTGCGTAACTACAGGGGATAACCTGCAACCACATGTTCCTGTCTCTTCATACCCCTTCAAAATTGTTCTGAAAGGGCTGTTCCGACCTGGACTGCGCTGTGTGCGTGAGCATGGATGTGGATGTAAACGTGTGCGAGTATAGATTTGTAAGTGTGTGCGAACACGTATGTGTAAGTGGTGTGAGATGAAGTGTGTGTGTTAGCATTAGTGGTGTGAGATGGAATGTTTGTGTTAGAATGAGTGAGCACGTGTGTAAATTTGTGCAAGTATAGTTAAACATGTGCGCCAAAGTGTATGTTGTGGGCAAGGGGCAATGGTGGCACAGGCAAGCTGTTGGGGCAAAGGTGGCACTCACAAACTGTTTGGGGGCAAAGGAAGTACTCACAAGCTGTTTGGGGGCAAAGGTGCCACTGTAGGAGATGTTTTTTGGTGAAGTTGAGGGACCCCAGGGCAATTTTTCCACTCCGGCCCTGCCGTTTCTAGATACACCTCTGGTCAAAGCTACAGGTTACTTTCATTATAAATGAAATACTGACATTTTGCCAATAACGTAAGGGAATACTTTTAAATAAAAAGGAAAATTGTTGTTAATACTTTAGCATTTACCAACAATCTACTGTAGAAAACTAAGTAAATTTCATCACATAAAGGGAAAGTTTCTTGGGAAAAAAAACTAAACTGAGCTAATTGTTTATGACAAATCTAGTGAAGCACTTTTTTTTTTCTGTTGAAGTCCCCTTTTCCCTAGGTTTTTAGTATTCAGGTAGTCCGGCTGGGTGATTAAGACTGGAGCATTCTAACGTTTACCAAATGGCAGGATTATAAGGAGTCCATGTCGTTACCTAGTAGATTGGGCTAGAAAAACAGAACTAGGATTTAAACTCATGACTAATATCTAGCTGTCTGAAAACATATTATACAAAGACGAAAAACTGTGTTAAGAAAGAAAACAGCAGAATATTTTTGAAAATATTACTTGACAGATACTAGTAGGAGTTTTCACTTAAGGATTCAGAATTATCATCCCAGTGTTTTCCGTGAGAGAGAACACTTAGTAGGGGGTACCTACTAAGACAAATGCATTATGTGAGCGAGTACATAGCCAGAACATCCAGATGGCAAACTAGCCTCTTGTATCTTTCACATTCTACTTTAAATGCAAGTAGTTTTTTTTAACAGATTGCCAAGAAATTGGATCAAGTCTTCTGTCCAGGAAATATAGCTAGAAAATTATCAGGCTAATATAGACGTAGCTTTTCATGTTTTGAGATTAAGAATGGAAGGAGGCGAGAGGTAAAACCTGGGGTGCGTGATTGTCTGTTATATAATCCATATACTAAAACATATGAATTATTCCCAGAAAAGATTGTTATTTTAGTAGCATTATGATGTCAGAGCTGGTATATCTGGCCAAGGCCCCTATTTCTCTACCCATTCCTGACCTTTGCAGTCCTTTCTACATAAAAAATGATAATAATTGTTCACATAGAACTTTTCACAGAAAACCAGGAGGCATATGCAAAGCATGTTTGCTGCAACCTTATAATAAAAGTACAAAACGGGTTAACATGAACATACAAAAACACTTTAACAAATATGTGCACCAGATTCCCAGATGTGTAGTTAACATGAATTGTTTTTGAACAAAACAAAACAAACATCTAGTTCTCCCTTATACAACCGCCATTAAAAACATGTAGTCTTTTCTTTGATATCCAAAATTAACTCAAGAGCTAAACCCATCAATTCTTTATGAAAATTGTAGCAGCTGTACTCAGCTTTTTCTGCTTCGTTCATTTTTTTTCATTTACCCATCTTTTTACTGTCTAAAATGGATTTTTATTCAAAAGAGCCAAAGGTCAAGTACCAGTAGGCTGCTAGTGACGGCAAACAGTTTAGAGCATGTAGGAGGAGAAAGCAAAGTCCATATATTCATCTATTCAAAGCTATTCAAGTGCCATTGATCAAAATTACCATGATAAAGACAGAGAGATTGCATCATCTAATAAATATAACCTTCTGCATAAAGGTGCATTTTATTACCGTCTACCAATTTTTACTAAACTGAAGGATGAAGGTTGCGTTAAAGTTACAAGTGTTGGTGATTCCAATCCCTTCAGGTCATCTATTGTTTGGTTTAGTGGTTCTATAGATGGCCTGTTATTAATTTGTATAGGAAATGTTGACTCTTTATCACAGTATTTAACTTTTTTTAAACTACAGTGGTCTTCTCTAAATTCTACATCTAGAGGTTACATTGAACTTTGATCATAAGAGCATCTCAGTTTTAGAAGTTAATAAACTTATCCAGTGCTATGTGTAATAGAATCTGTACTACAGGCTATAGGAAACCATCAGCAGAGAATACATCGTTGCATTACTTTAGCTGTCATCCGAGCTATCTAGTAAATAATATTCCATTGGGGGGAATTCCTACATCTTAGGAGACTTTGCTCAACAATGTTACATTTTGAAAGTCAGACAGAGAATTTGAGATCTAGATTTTTGCAAAGGGGATATCCATTGAGAGTTATCAACAGAGCCAAATTAAGGCCAAACACAGGGATAGGAATACCCTTTTTGATAACGGTCCAAATATATGCAGAGCAGGCAGACTAAAGGAAGCCAGGAGTGGAAGTGGTGATAAATACACATTATTGTCCCTGTGTAAAAATGTGTGTCTCATGTACTAATAAAATGACCATGGAGAATAAAAAAAAGGAAATATAGGGCAATATGGATGCCAGTCTACATAATTTTGCCCATAGTATGCTTTGAATCCGTTCTTTGAACCATGAGCCCCAACAGCAGCTCTTGGTTGATTGGTTCCCAACTTTTAGAAAGGGCTGTTCTGGGGACAGCTAGGAAGGTGGGACAAGGTCTAATGCTATACAGGCAGTCCACCAGGCCAAAAGATGTCAGTCCTCCTCACTGCCCCTCTCACTCATGGCCAGCCAACATACCGGGAACTCTCCATGGTCTCAATGGTGGGGCATCCATTAGGAATTTTCATAGTAATTGTAATGTAACTGTTCTTGGAACACTATATATGGAATCGGATAGACACATCACACACTGCATGTAAAAGAATGACGAGAAAGACTTAATAAGGACCACACTAGCATTTAAATAGCAATATGAAGCAGACAACTAAGGAATGTATATGAACATTCCTTGGAACACCCCAAGGTACGCCATCCAGTGCTCTGCGGCTGTTTCAATCTTAGACAACTTTTGGTAAGCAGGGAGCAGAAGAGAAAATTGGTTGTGAGCGGGTATGAGTGGGTACGGCCAAGATATGAAATCATGTTATCTTCTGGATAAGTTTGTGACTAAAGCTCCATCGGCTATATGTGACGATATAAGGTAAAGTTGATTTTTTTTTTTGATTTTTTGGAAAATAGGTTGCCATATATTCGAGCAAATATAATATATTGTTATAATATATAAATGTATTATTTTTAATTAGAAATAGCTCTAATTAAAAGAAAGGCATTATATCCCTCATGATGCATGCCCAAAACCATATGCATTTCTGAGCATACTGCACTTGCGCAGTCACTTCATGACAGGACCTTTTCTCTGTACTTCATTTTTCAACCTATACATTTCACATAAAATCAAGGTTTTCCTTCATTAACAGAGTCAGGGTATTTGTTAGATCCTGTTGCTGCACAAGAAAGAATATTTCTATAAATGTAAATCTGTAGTCATAGCTGTCAGGTTTCCATGGAAACCTTTAATTTGCTGCTAGCTGCTTGTAAACATTGCATGTGCTGTGCACGATGCATAATTTGTTTGTTCACAACTATAAAATTGCAAATACATTTAATACAGACTTCAAATGTAAAAAGGATCATAACTTTTATGCCAAAACAATGTTTGTGTAGCTGTAGGTAATAAGTAACTTTAAAACCCCCTTTAATGTTGCAGAATGTGTGAGTATGTATGTAAATTTAGTAAAGAGGATACCTTTATTTGCTAACGGACGTACAATGGATTGCAAGCTTTCAAGATTATGTGGGTATCTACTTCAGGCATATTATCTTTACTAAATTTGCTTTCTCTCTTTCTATGGCTAACACGGTACAACTCAATACCTCTTTTAGTATGTATCTGTGAAAGTATGTAAAATGTGTGCCAGTAGGGGTTTGCACAGGGCCAATGGGGGCCAGACCAAAAGGTGCCAGCCATCCCACACTCTCTCCCTACGCGTTGTGTCTGACTGATTCAGCGTGCACCAAGTGGCATTACATCCACTTCCAGATGCTGGATCAGTCTACACACAGCACAGAGAAAGAGAGACCACTTCTGCAGTTAACATAGGGACGTAGGCAGCCTGTTTGGGAGCAAAGATGACACAGACAAGCTGTTTGGGGGACAAATACACCACATCCACTTCCTGCATGCTAGATCCGTCTGCACATAGCATGGCCAAAGAGAGACAGACCACACCTGCGGGTAAGTGGTGTGGACAGAGTCATAGACAGGCTGTTTGGAGGAAATGATGGCACAGACAAGTTGTTTGGAGGCACTGACCAGTTGTTTGGGACAAAGATGGTGTTAGGAGCCAGGTACAAGATGCACACAAAACATAAAGTGCAAAACACCTTTATTGTAATAACCAAACAAACAAAACCAAATCATAATCTAGGACTGTACATCAATAGACAAAGTGGGGTCAGGAATATGGAGATCAGCAATGTCAGGAACAAGCCATGAGTCAGGACCTAGGAGGAAAGTCAGAGAAAGCTAGGTCATGCACAGGTAATCAGACACACGCGATAATGTACTTGCAGCCAGAAACAATAAAAGGGCAAGGAGGAAGTGAAACTTTGCTGAATGGGGGTGGCTGTATGGTGGATAATGGTCTGGTCAAAAGGAGCATAGCCATGGTAAATCTGGCAGGCTGTTCATTAGCCTTCAGCTGAGTAGCTCTGATAGTAAGCAGAAAAGGAGCCAGACCATAACAGATTGCACAGACAAGCTGTTTTGGGGCATTGATAAACTGTAGTGAAAGATGGCACAGACAAACTGTTTTGGAACAAAAATTATGCTGACAAGCTACTTGGGGGTACTGATAAGCTGTTTGGTGGCAGAGATGGCTCAGACAAGTTGCTTTGGTGCACTGACAAGCTGCTTGGCGACAAAGACGGCAGAGACAGGCTATTTGGTGCAAAACCGGCACAGTTAGGCTGTTTGGGGCACTGATAAGCTGTTTGGGGACAATGATGGCACTTACAAACTGGGAACACTGACAAGCTGTTTGGTGGTAAAAGATGGCACCGACAGGCTGTTTAAAGGCAAAGATAGCTCAAGCAGGCTGTTTGGTGCACTGACAAACTGTTTGGTGGCAAAATATGACACTGATAAGCTGTTGGGGGCACTGACAAGCTGCATGGGGACAACAATGGCATAGACAAATTGTTTAGGGCAACTATCGCACAGATAAGCTGTTTGGGGACAAAGATGGTACAGATAAGCTGTTTGGGGGTTAAGATGGCACTCACAAGCTGTTGAGGGGAAAGCTGGCACTGTAGGACAAGTTGCTTGGTGAAGTTGAGGAGCCCCAGGGCAACTTTCACACTGGGCCTTGTGGCTTCTAGTTATGCCCCTGCAATATGCCTATCCCATGCATGTTTATTTTTTTCTCACTGTGTTCGCTTTTACCACTCCTGATGGAAGGCTGCTCCAGTTATCTATCACTTTCTCAGTCAATCAAAAAATATTTTTTTTATCAAAATAGAGAACATTTTCGCTACATGTGAAATTTGTTTAACACAATCATTTATAAAAATCAATGTATTATGACCGGAAAAAAAATACCACATATGTATGCATAAAATTACAAATAAATCCATATTTCAAAATATTTTGTTTAATTAATCTAAATACTTGTTAGGTACATTTGATTAATAACATTTCAATGAAAAAGGCTTTTAAATAAATTTGTTTAGCATATATTTTGGAAGTGAAATTTTTTTTTTTTTTTCGTGAGACTTTTTATTCCTATCATATTTGTTACAAAACTGCCTGAAAGCATACAACTGGATGTTGCCAGTATGCGTTAGCAACTTAAATGTCAAAACCCTATAAAAAAGCTCAGAGCTCTATTTAAAACAGGACATATGGCCGCTGAGAAGGGTACACAGATTTTCAGACATAACACAGTTCTCAAACTTAATACATATCATTATTAAGACTTTTTAAAACCACAAAGTGTATGAATCTGTAAACAAATGGTTACTTATTACAGCATAAAGCATTTCTTTTTACATTTTCTACAGGCATTTGGTTTAAAATGTAAAGACTGTTTACTGTATGACAGCTGAGCAGAATGTTGTGTGATGGCCAATCTTGCATAACTACCATATGTGTAAAGTCTCCAGGTTTTGCCCAGAGTCTCCAGTTGAATTGCTGCCTCTCTGGTTCTCTGTGTCACCGTGCTCTGTCTCCATGTCCCAATGTATTAATCTATTTTATATGGACATGAATGGAAACAAGTGAAAAGATAAACCAGATAAACCAGATTCACAGTTAGAAGTATTAGTTGTGATGGTCCACAGTCCACAGTCCATGGTGGAAAACCTGAAGGTCAGTCCAAATGATAGAAAACCATGAACGGGACATGGAAATAAGCACTGGGGTAGGGTCAAGTCAGAAAATAAACACCATTCTACACTGGACAAGGAGGGCTATTGAACAGAACAGCGAATCATAACCTGAGTGAGCCCTGGTTAAGATCTTATTTCAACTACACTTTACTCTGCAAGCAGAATGAAGACTTAACAGAACAATGTCGCTTGTTTCAGGATTAGGAGTTGCACTGAAAAAAGATCTATCCATGTTTGTTGTCAGAGAGACAAGTGTATTTAAAAGAGTAGGAGTTACTTTGATGAGTCTGCTGGAATATGGAAAGTGTGGGATTAGATGTAACGCTAAAAGTTACATAATGTTCCTGTGAGCACTAAGGAAGAAAATAAGCATAAGCAGAACCAACCGCGTACAAGATGAGATGTTGATTGCTCTATTAAAGGAGTCATTAAGAGATGCTGAACTAGGCTAATGCTATCTTGTCACTTGAAACTTTTCTTAGAAGTACTATTGAAAACAATGAATATATTAGTTTTTGTTTAGTAAATACACAATCATACAAACAGTGTGTTCTTGGAATCCATGCATACTTTTTTCGATTCGCTTACTCTTCTGTTGAGGAATCGTTTTGCTCCACAACTGTTCAAGTTCCACATTTATATAGCCTACAGTTTATTTTCAAATTAATTTTGCAACTAACAAAAAATGACGATTGATTTGGGAGCAGAATGTAATTAATGAATTGTTCGATACCAAGCATCACTTATTTGTTATTGAAATATAATTATATTTTTTATTTACTTGCCTCCTCTTGAGTAGGCGAGTTGAGAGGTCACCTGCCATCTAGCATGCGCCCGACTCAGCTTGAATTTGCTAGTTGTAATTTTAATCATAAGCAGAATTGGAACTTAGTCCATGTGGGTTAGGTAGCAACACATATTTTGTAACTTGACAGTCGAGTTCAGGTTTGTTGAATTTGTCCAACTGTTGACACTCTTCATTCTAAACATGGCAGCCCAGTTGCAATCGGTCACTTTTGTATAGACCAAGACACAACATCAGACACACAGATAAAATCACAGGTTGTGTATTATTCTAATTTTGTATGCATAATAAAATAAATTCACATAAGGGACATTATCAACCCCTATTTCCCTTATGGGCCTGGCATGGATAGAATAGGCCAATACCTTCATCTGCATTAATGGACATCCATACAGGTAGAACCATTGACAACTAGGCTACTATTTGGGAGCCCTGGCCAAATGGGTTGGACTTATTGCACCATAATATGTTTTTAATTAAGTATAAGAACCTGGGACCTTATCTCCAATAAGATTTTTTAATGGGTAAAGATGCTGTTCCTCTTAGACAAAACTGTCCGTTTTGTATGGATACAACCTGCTTTTGAATCACGTGGCAAGTAAGTGTTCCCAGCAAAAAATATGAATAGGGTGAAATTTTACTTAATTAATTAAGCATTTCTGAAATGGGTTTGGGCATTTAGTAGTCTCTGAATTATGTTATTATTGCACTTCATTATAAAAAGACCTTTAATAAAGTAAGCACCCAGGTCTGATTAGGCCATTAGGGGAGGAAAAGTCATGTTTTCCTTTGTACTACCAAACAGTTGATCCAGTACTTTCTATTATGTAAATAAAAGTGACATTGGCACTCAGAACCGGTTAAGTGAAGAAGCCATTGATTTCCATCAGCGGCATGATGTGCATGGTGTCCTAAAAATCACCTCAACATGATTATGATTATCTAAAACACACTAATATATCAAGTGTTTTACGGCAGAAAACAAAATTTCTATTATGTTAATTTCAAACTCGTTCATGTTAAATAAATATTTACTCTTATAGGATACAACGGTTCTTTGTAATGCCTACACATAGTGACAATGCAGCAAAAAATAGGAAGGTAAAAGCGCTAAGAGCAATAAAAACAGCAATAAAATAAATAGTCCTATAAATAGCAGCAGCCCACTCGCCAAGGTTTCCTCTTCTTGGCTTGGTAAATAACTTAGAGGTCACAGGAGATAGTGGTTGCGCAACCACTATCTCCTGTGACCACATAGCGACAATGCTTTATTAAAAAAAATTAAATTATTATTTCCGGTAACTGCAAAGTTTGAAATAATAGCAGAAGATAACTGTAACTTATTATTATTGTGCAATATACTCCAATACACTGCTGAAAACAGATAAACATTGGTGAATTATTCCCAGTATGAGATCTTCATCAGTGATAAGAAAACTGAACTGTCTCCATTTGTACCGTTATACTAAAAGAGACAGAGCAGACAAATGATCATAGATGTCCAAAGAGAATAGAAGTGTTCGACTGAGATAATTGGGTAGAAGATCATTATATTATAATAAGACACTAATTGGGGCTTCAAAACACAGAAGTCTATCAAAGTTTGGTTTCTTCATGTTTGACAGAAGACACAAAATAGGTAAAACAAAGAACAAACAAAAAGGTAAACTACGTTTCAAACATGTGAAACATGGAAATAAAAAATACAAAAAAAAACCACAGAAATCAATCATTGTATAATTTGTTACAATTCTCAGGAGTTTGGAAATGTTTAGTAATTACCAGACTCTTCAAGCGCTCAAACACGTAACGCGCATCTTCACTAAGGGCCAGGGCTGGACTGACGATGATAAGAGACCCCTGGCACTTTTTGGCCAGTGGCCACCTAATGACATAAGTGTGGTGATGACTAGATATGTGTAGCCCTACTCTGTTTTTATGGTCACATAGCATGTGGCCAGGCATATCCAGCCAGCCGCTGCACAATACAGTACTACCCCTGGAGTGGCAGATCGGGTGAATGTGTGGCACTGTCTGCCAACGACCCACTAGGCATCTGCCATGTGTGACAAATGACCAGTATGGGCCTGCTAAGGGCTTTATTCACAAAACTCACTCATTTTACTAAACATTATGATGGCCCCCATTATGAGCCTGTCGTGTAAGAAGAGCTGGGTTGTCCCTGTAGGTCAGTGAGGTTTCTTGAAACTCCCCCTTTCACTACTTGAATTATTTACTATTCAGGATCAGTTTAGATTGAGTAAAAATACAAAATATATTTTGTGTTGAACATTTAATCCCCAGTCTACAAAAACGACTAATCCTGTATCTAATAAACCCTAGTGATATAGGGAAGAAGAATAATTTTTATACAAATCTTGTACAATCAGTTTGAGATATGCTCTCTTGGTCCTTTAAAAGGTCATTAAATCACTACTCTTAAAAGGCACTCACAACACTTGACATTTAACAAATGTCAAATATTACTACATTTTAATGCAATCTAAAAGGAATCGAAGAGAATATGATCATCTTGTGGTGGTTTTTCTGTCTATAGAAATGCTTTACCACTATAACCATTTAGCATTCTATAGCCCTTACCCTGACCTAGAGCAGCATCTGCATTTACGTACAGGGGAGTCTGCAGATGAGTTGGATTTCCAACTCCTTGACTTAACTGCGGTGCATTATTTTTGAAGGGGCAATGCAGGTGCAGATTACCAATGGGGCAAAGGGGTATTTGCCCAGGTCTCTTGGTAGCAAAGGGCTTCAACATGCTCCCTTACATTTGTGTATATATATAAACAAATTTGTTTCCTGTTCTTTCTGTTCGGAGGAAAACCAGATGCCAATTTACATTCGGAAATGAACCCTGGATACATTCCACATTTTTACGCTCGTAACGGCGGCGCCCCAGGGTCTCACCTGATTTTGAGCCTTACCTGGGTCAACTCCTGCATCCGTCTTTGAAAATAAGAACTTGTCTGGCCCTGCATATCCATAATTCAATCACTGGGATTTCATGAAAGACATTTCACTAATTGAACTATGAATTATGTAGGGCCAGCTCAGTCTTCTTTTCAGGAGAAACTTGTCAACTTCCAATTCACTAACTTCAATACATAATGGAGTGGTTGGGTTGGAACCACACACCAAACATACTTTTGAAAAACATTGTGTGAGTTACATATAAAAATATGAGCACTTAATGTATAATTGCTGCCAATGGAATCCTCTTGCTAATTGGACCATTGCTTCAGTTGCTTTGATGATTTAGCATGGGTCATTTTTTACCCATATATAAAATATAGAATATAAAACCATTCATCTTTGAATAATGTAATTGATAAGCAAAATAAGAGGACAAAACAAAACATGAATGTACTTTCTTTTTTTCCTTTCTTTATTTTAAATTGTATGATACAAATATACTAAATGTGTTCTTGGTGAGCTGACAAATGTATCTCTAGGGTGCGACATCAAAACTCTCCTCTTCAAATAAAAAAAATGGGTAGCCCAGTGCAATACCAATTATCATGGCTAATACTTATTAAAACTTATTCTAAAAGAAAAGATTCCTTAAAGAACAATGGTCATGAGTAAATCAATACCCCGACCAGTAATGGCTTACTCATGGCATTGTTAAACTCAATAGATTAAAAAGATACATACAGTGTTTGTTAGAAATCAATTGACATGTTTTAAGATGAGAAATACTTTATATACAGAAAGAGAGAGGTTGAGTTCAGTAGGTCATGGTAATATATTTTCTTGGAAACGGTTTCATCTTGTGGGTTTCCTTGATCAGTTTTGTTATTCATTACGAAAAAAATAAAATGTCATCAGATCAATAACACTGTAACCTAAGTCAGTGATAATGTTTTATTGAGGTTATGTATTTTCTAGATATTATTAATGTCTTGGAAAAAGCAGACAGAGACTTTCTGCTACAAAGAATGGGTTAAAACATTGTTGTATCATTCAGCTGTAAAAAATTATAGTGTCCTACAGAACTTTTGGAATCTTAAACCCAAGTCTCTCAAACCAAATGAAAATAATGTTCGAGTTGAATGGAATTAAATGAAATGTGCAGGGTAATTGTCAATGTTCCAAGAAAGTACGTACAATGACCATAACGTTTTAAGTAAGATAACCTATGAGACTAAATTATTATCACAGGACAGTCTTTATGAACAGTATAAGTGGACAAAGATCATTTTATCAAGCTAGATGCAGCAGAGTAGTTGCTCTCTGCAGTAAATTTTTTACCTGGGATTACGTAAAATCATTATAGTATTTTTTGGGGGAGAAACAGTATAAAGTAAACATTTCAACAAGAGTGGTGCTATATGCAGTTGGTGGCCCTCTTGAGGACAGGGCACCATTTGTAGCAAACAAGCATCCCAATTTATAAATGGAGCTAAGAAATCAGAAGAGCTAGGTCACATCTGAAGAGAGGTAATATATCATTTAAAATTAATTAAGTTCACTGGACTTGTACATATTCCAGCCTAGGGTGGCAGTTCCAGGGAGGCGGCAGTCCCCCCTCCTGCAAAATTAGGGGACAGATCTGACAGCTCTGATCCCCCAACTGACCACTTTCCAAATATGTCCCTGATTGTACATATATTATGCTCCCAATGGTAGCCAAGAACCATGCAGCTCATGTTTTATCATGATTCTAAATTAAAAGATCCTTTAAAGAAACAATGGTCATGAGTAAATCAATACCTGAACCAGTAATGGCTTACTCGTGGCTTTGTTAAAGAAGATACATAGGGTGTTTGCTAGGAATCAGTTGACACTGAATGGATTAAAGATGAGAAATACTTTACATCCAGAGAGAGGTTTCCACGGAGGTAGACCCCTTGATGTGAAATGGCTGGACTGTAAAGCAAATTAATGTTTCCCTCAAGACCAAAATGGAGTTTTTCACCCTTCAACCAGTTATACCTCAGGCTGAGTCCTTGGGTTCGAGTAGGTTTGGGATGATCCACTTGGCCCCTCAGGACACAATACGACCCAGACATCAATACAGCAAACCAAGTCACCATGCCATGAGACACTGAAACTAGGAGCTAGGCCGGACAAGGGAGATCAGAGGGAGCTTATATAGGACTGGGAGGTTTGCAGATAGCTAACAGGTGAGCACTCCCTATCTCCATAATCAAGCAGGAAGCACTACCACATAAATGGAAACTAACTTATGCCCTCCTGTGGTGAATGTAAAGTAGTAGTTAGCACAATAGGTAGGAAATGCCCTCAGGAATGAATCCTAGCATTGCTAGGTATCAGGTGCATCCACACAGGAGTTTCCTGGGGGCAATACCACAGATGTAGAGCAAGCTGCCCCTCTTCTCACATTTCCCTCAACATGTAGCATGTAATATTTAGGAACATGTTATGTAGAGACCATAGTGGTAGAGTACAAGGTTATTTATACATACAAAACCTCATTCAAGTCCTCTTCTGAGTATTATTATCCTAATTCTTTATGCCATTTCAAGGTATATTTCAGTTTTGGTTGTTTAGAGATCCTACCATAGGAAATACCTCTGTAACAAATGGATATTGGGTATTTAACTAATGGGGCATTGCTGCAAATCATTTTGTCTCACTGTATTGGGAAGAGTTTCTTCAGAGACTTTAAGAGTCTAATTGTAAATTAATCCATAAACCTTTCCCTCCAGTCATACTGGGAAGTATGTTTAAGCTATGTTATAATTGAAGTGGGGTTCCAACATCTTGGCCTGCAATTCTGCATTGTGGTTCTTATCATAAGGTTTACCAAAGATGGCAAGGACATCCAAGGGTTAGTGAGGGCGACTAAAATGCAGCTAGGCCAGGTTGGGAAGCCTGCTATATTAGGGTTCACTCTAATGTGCTAAGAGTTTCAGAGCCAGGGCTTTTTCTTTAGCAAAGCGTGAGAGACCTGGGCTGCATTGCTCTGCATTGGTTCTTCTGAAGTCTGGACTGACATGGGGAACTGTTAGGGAAAGCTGGTGATTGAAAGGGTGTAGTGGATATCTGTACAATTTGTTGTCTCCTTTCTTTGTGGTATCAGTGCATCCGAAAGAATAGTCTAGAATATCCACTCATTGGGTACATCCATAGCCGGACTAGTGATGACGAGGCGGCCCTGGCACTTTATTTCCAGGGGCTGCCAAATGACACAAGATTTTTATACTTAACACACAGCTGTCTGCCGCACACTGTCTGCGGCTGCTGGAACGAGGATCGGGTAAGTACGGGGTGCTGTCTGCCAATGTATGCCAAATGTCCAGTGCAGGCCTGGGTACAGCTTATCTTTAAGTAATTCAGAGGGACATGACTGATACTGATCTTTTAGGGCATGGTCATTCAAAAGTCAATGGACCAATGGCTAAATGCGATAGTAGAGGTGGTACAATGTGCATTATCAGTGAATGTTAGGCTATAGGCTAAGACAGTGGACTGTTGGCCCCTAATAACCTTTACTGCAGATTCACCAGATTTTTTTAGCTTTGATTGTGTCACTGCAGTAAGTGCGAGGGTTAATATAGAGCAGCAGTTGATAATTTGCAAAGTCTAGCTTTTGCCAGAGAAAAAATTCAGTTGTTGCTGAAGCTGAAAATCATTCACCAGTCTCAAGTGCTCTTCAAAACAATATACTGTTTAGTGAATAATAACAAGGTGCGTTTCAAGACAAACAACTGCATGCAGACAGGTGGCTGGAATGGGCCCTGAACACAAGTTTCATACATACATTTCATACATAACAACAATGCATACGACAAACTTTTTTGAGGCTAGGGTGTCAAACTTCTTTTGCACCCCAGGTGCATATATATATACATATAGGGATACCACAAGTTTTACTTATACTTCCGGAGCTTTTGACTTATTGATTCTTGCTTCGAAACCCATAATATTAAATATTTAAGTCTAGTTAAAAAACTTTTTTTTTAACTTTGTTAATTATTTCTTTACCTAAGGTAAATATAGGAATATGTCACTATTTTTATCACAGTAGATTCTGTTCTCGAGAAACGGGAGTCATAAGTGAAGGAACCGCTGCCCAACCCAGAGATGAGAACTTAAAAATGTTTGTGTCTGAGCGCCAACGAGTTCTTCCACTCGATTATGGAGTTGAGTGAAGCCGCTGCTTAGGATAAATAAGCCAGAGTATGTTACAGGCCTGCAGGATACATTGTGTTGGGTGTATTGGAGATGAATCCCAGCAGCAGTGCCAGATTTTAACACCAAAATAAAGTCCAAATGCGAATTAAGGATCAGGCAGTGGATGAGTTAGGCAGGCGGGAAATAGGCCTTGTCATTAACATGCGCCATAACAATTGCACAACAACGTTGTTTGTTGCATTGACCATCATTAATACTCCTTTACCTTTTTATGTGGTTGTTTTGCATCCCGTTGCCAGGATATTAAATGCTGTTACAATATTGCCTATGGTCAAGCTGAAAAATTGTAACCATAAATGCCTCTGAAAGTGGTAACTAAATCCAACAAATCCACTTAATTTGGCTGGGCATTCATGTCCTGACTGTAAAAAAAAAAAAGTATTTGTTTAATGGGATATCTCTTCCCTATAACCTCCGCCATGCTATCTTTCAAATTAATCAAAAGAGAATTGTTAAAAATGCTTTAGTCCATCTTGTCTTATTTTGTATGTATTCAAGTTGTTACTTGTAACTTGTTACCGAGCTTCATTACATCGCGTCTACCAGACAAATAGTATCCCAGGAAGCCAGCTCTTTCTCCCTTTGACCTAAATGTAATTTAGCAGACACACTGGTGTTTAGTACATGACAACATATTAAACCGCTAGTTCTTATGGTTGAAAAGAATGTTTTATAATCACTTCAATTATCACAGAATTTGTTTTGGAAACTTGACAAAGGAAAACAAACCAAGAATGCCGTTAAACTAATTGTCGACCATTCTGAGCACATGGGCCCAGGGCAGAGTTTTGGCAGATGTAGGAGACTAATTGAACACGTTATCATGAGAAATCAGGTACTGAAAAAAATGACATTGAATTGTTGTATAGGGAAGGACAAGGATAACAATTCTAGCGTAAAGATTGTTGGGAAGTGCGAGCTTAAGGAAACATTGTCCGCGTGTAACATGTCTTACCACTGATATGCAATAATAGTAATGTGAATCATTGAATCTATATCCTCTAAAGCAGCTGATCATAGCAATCAGGCCCACTACCAACACATTTCCCAAGATATGTGCATCTTGTAAAAATGTTCATTTTTTTCTAGGACAATCTCCACAAAGGTAATGAAAGACCCTAGGGAGTTTCCATCATGGGGAGGCGAGGTTGGCCCTTCACAATTTTAGTGAGTATCCAACTTAACAAACAGAGCCTTTAGACAGCCATGACGACACTTTTAGAAAAAGATGTCCATATACGCTTTTCAACTTATACCATATGACCAAAAATATGTGGATCATCACACCCATGTGAGCTTATTGGACATCCTATTCCAAAATCATGAGCATTAATGTAGACTTGCCACCCTCCACCCTCTTGCAGCCTTTATTCTTCAGGGAAGGCTTTTCATTAAGATTTTGGAGTGAGTCCTAATGATTGCGTTCAGGTGTTTCAGCTATACCCTTTGCTAACAGGTATATAAAATAAAGCACATAGGCATGCCATCTCCATAGACAAACAGTAGTAGAATGGGTTGTACTAAAGCGTGACTGTGCCATAGCAAGTTCCTAAGGTTTGACAAGTTTAGTGTTGAGAAACTCAAGTGAGCTGCACAAAGCCCTGATCTTAACCCCACTGAAAACCTTTAGATGAATTGGCCGATTCCAAGCCAGTCCTCATCCAACATCAGCTCCCGACCTCACAAATGGCTCTGCTGGAGGAATGGGCACAGATTCCTACAGACACACTCCAACATTTTGTGGAAAACCTTCCCAGAGGAATGGAGTCTCTTCCAACTGAAAAGGGTGAGGCAACTCCATATTAATGCCTATGATTTTGGAATAACAAACTCATATAGTGTATGACAAAAAGGGCCCAGGGCCATGAGACAAAAGTAGGAACGGGTCTGTTTAGGCAGATGGCCGCTGGGCCCTCAGGTGTAGAGCCAGGGGCCGGAGTCTGCTTTCCTGGGGCAACCCTGGTTTTTTTTACCGGCAGCTCTTTCCTAATCACATAATAATTCTTACAGAATGTTGATAATTATATGGCCTTGGATTATTAGGGCAATAGGTTTAGAATGATTGATAATTCAAAACATGGAATTAATAGTTTGTCTTGTTTTTGTCTTTTTCTTATACCATTCATATTCAAAACTTAAATCGAATTCGATTAATAAAAAATTCCGTTTTTAATATTATTTTTAGCAGTTTTGAATTCTTGTGAAGGAATACATTTGTTCCTTGCATATGTTATATTTTTTTTAATTACTTCCTGACATAGCGTTTTAGACTTTGTGAATTTGACTGATGACTAGTGAACTATATATAAGGGTAGATTTAAAAGGATTTAGTTTCCAATTTTTCCTGCACTATAACTTATTATGTGGACACAGATTCACTGGCATTCATCGAAGGTATTTAGAACTGAATCCCCAAAACTCCCTTTGGCTTAGATATAATGCCTAGGACAGAGGTGTAGATATAAAGGATTTGGTAGCATTCTCTTTGAAAAATTGAAATGCAAAGAATGTAGTATGGGACAAGAGATATAGAGAATATCTATCTATCTATCTATCTATCTATCTATCTATCTATCTATTTATCTATCTATCTATCTATTTATCTACCTATGCATCTATTACATTTATTTATATAGTGCCAGCAGGTTCTGTAGCGCTGTGGCATAATTTAAAGTCATATATACAAACAACTTGGTGCAAAAGGAGAAGTGGGCCCTGCTCGCTCTATCTATCTATCTATCTATCTATCTATCTATCTATCTATCTATCTATCTATCTATCTATCTATCTATCTATCCATCCATATATTTGTCTAGCTGTTTATCAGCTAGTTAACCCCCTATGTTTCTTCTAAATGAAACTGTTGCCCTCGATGTGTTTCTGTTAAAACAATTTAAAAAGTCCCTGTAAACTTGAATTGTGCTAAATTGCGGCGTTCTGGCAGGATCTGAGGTGTTAGTTACTAGAAATGCCGAAGGAAGCATTCACAATGGGAAGAAATTGGCCAGTCGTCTAAGCGTGAAGCATGAGCTGTGAAGTTTAAGACGTTAATGAGAGGTTTACGTGAAAATCTAGGGTTTTCAACAGTATGAACGTTATAAAATAACGGGAATGTAAGTAATAGACACTTTCTTTGTAGATACAGCAATGCCACGCTGAAACCGATGCACCAAGGCAAATTTAATTTACTGGGTTTCTATTTTGGTGCATTACTGTACTGTATATGATGGAATTGTGTGTCATATGTTCCTATATATATATATATATATATATATCGTACTACTTGGAAGCACACCTGGCCCCATATAGGAGAAGACGTTCCACCATTATGTCTTGCATACAGGGGTAAAATAGAAGGCAGATATTCATCCATGCCTACCATCTTTCCCCCTTCTTTGTTTATATTCCTCAATGCCTGACGTCTCTTTCCACCATTATGTCTGACATGAATTATAAATTACTCAATGCCTGCCTTCTCCTTCAGCCGGTTATGTTTTAAATTGACCTCCTCCACCCCTGCCATCTCTTTTCCCTGTTATGTATTTTCCTCCTTCATCTGTTTCTGTTATATTATATATTCACCCCTCCCCACCCCCCCCGGCCGAAGGCCTGATCCTATGAAAGCAACTTTATTGAGTTTTAATCCAAAACTCTTTATGCTTCTCTTACCCTACAACATCTGCCAATATCCCTGCATCTACTAAGGAAGTTCAAAGTATAAAACCTTTTTGTCCATTTTGGGTGTTTTATCTGTATAAAAGTACTCACCCCTAACTCATGGTTAACAATACATTACAAAGAAATCCAATTTTATTCACTTTAATACAATGATATACTTATTTCAATTTGTGCTGATATATGCGGATCTGATAAGTATTTCCCACTTTTCATCTGTATGATTATTAATGCACTACTGTGTTCGTGGAACAATATTTTCCATTAAATGTCTCTATTAAAGCTTGTTGTGGTGTCTCTTTCTGGAATTATTACAATGTATTCTAGTTAATTCCCTGATATATTTTTTTCTTTTGACGGAATACTAATGTTATTGTTAATTTATGATTATTTATGTTTAATGGCTTATAAATATGCTAATCATGTAATCATTTTCATTGTTTCTATATTTCTGTTGAACAAAACAAGAAAATAAAAGTGTATTGCTGTTAAATTTTTATGGAAAAAGTAAACCCATTGAGTGCTTAAAAAGGTCAAATGGAGACTGAACAACATACAGTAATAAGTAAAGAAAGAAAGTATAGAACTTATTTATATAGGAATTTATATAGAAACTTGTGAAGAACTTAGAGGAACTCCTAAGCTGCATTGATATTTTTCCAGATGTAAGAAATTCTCCTTACATTTGCTGTTATATTTGAATTTATTTATAATTTAACATTAAATTAGATGTCAGATAAGAGCCATGCTGCCCATCTAGCCTGCCCGTTTTTCCTTATGTGATGGTAATCAGTTCTTGGACTTCTGTTAGATACCGTTATGCTTAATCGAATTGGGATCCTGATGGACATAGCTAGGTAAACATTAAAAATGCAGAAACCTTACATATTTCTCCCCATCCGCTATAACGCCCATAGGAACACAGACACATGCAGAATCTGGGGGAAACTGCCTACTTCTCCTCGCTGATATCACTCTTATGTTTGGCCGTGGGGACATACTTGTCATGATGCTAAACAAAGATAAAGTTTTAAACACAAATCATGAAAAAAGGTTCCAAGCAAAAGTTCCAAGCACAGTTAGAATTCCGACAACATGAACAGGCTGAAGGTCAACGGTTTGGTCATTGATTCACAAGCATTGAGTTAAAACAAAAACTAATTAAGCTGAGATAGCATAGGTAGAACAAACACAAAATATTCATGGGGAACGGTTCTGTGTCTGTCTAGTACTTTCATGACAAATATTAGTGGATGCATACAGCATTATATTTATCATATATTTTGCCCTTTATTAAAGTGACACATTGGGAAAAAAAATTCCAACATACAATTTAAGCCAGAAACCCCCCAAAATTGTATATTACACTAAAGATTATACGAAATACAAAATATGCACCATAATAAAAACATAGCTCCTATTTATGTCATGAGAACGGTTACTATTTGTTAATAATATAGAACAAAAAAAATAAAATTGCTTGCATGGAAAACACATTTTGACATAGCATGTTACCAGCTTATTTATAGGGTTACTTTCTCTCTAAATCTGCCATCCTGGCCTCTTTCTCAGGCCCCTGCTGAAAATGTGTTAATTCATGCAGTATTTCTGGATAAGATACTTTAGGGCTTGCAAATAAAGAGTACACAATTATAAGTTCAATGCTGTGAAATCCAACACAAGAAAAAGTTAACAAGTTTACGAATCCCATGGGTAAATCTGCAACTAAACGTAATTAGGAAACCATTCAAAGATCTGTAATGCACAATGATAGCGGATAACACACTAAGCCAGGGGTGTCCAAGTTTTTTCTGCAGTGGGCCACTTCATCAGAATTGTATACGTGCGCGGGCCGCACTCATTTTTCACTGTGACAAAAAATATGGCCTTTAATAAAATATGCAGATTAAAATAAATGACACAAAACCTTTACTCTTCCTCTCACTGATTTCTGGGCCTAGAAAGTTTTGCGACTACAAATTCAGGATTCCCTAGATTTATTCTAGGGATGAACTAAAATGAAAATTCTGGACCAAAACATTCAGGGTTCACTTAGCCAAAACCGAAAATGACCCCCACCTTTAAAAATAATAATAAAAACTCACATTTTTAATAAAAGTAGGTAACACAATTGGACAAAATTAGCAATATGACTTGGCAACCAGTAAATGCTGGCAACCCAGGCAACCAGTAAATGCTGGTACCTAGGCATGATGTGACTGTGCTCGCTGTGATTGCTGTTAGCAATCACACTCCTATCATGCCAAGTCAGCCAGTACATGCTGGTACAGGGTGGCTGTAAGTGATGTGCAGACCCCATACTGCTGGCAGCATCACTACACAAGGGGGGCAGCTAGCTAGGTTTCAGCATGTACTGGCTGACTTGGCATGATAGGAGTGTGATTGCTAACAGTAGTCACAGTCCCATCATGCCTAGGTTCCAGCACTTACACATCCATCCAGTAAATACTGGAACCTAGGCATTATGGGACTGTGATTGCTGTTAGCAATCACACTCCTATCATGCCAAGTCAGCCAGTACATGCTGGTACAGGGTGGCTGTAAGTGCAGACCCCATACTGCTGGCAGCATCAATACACAAGGGGGGCAGCTGGCCAGGTTTCAGCATGTACTGGCTGACTTGGCATGATAGGAGTGTGATTGCTAACAGCAATCACAGTCCCATCATGCCTAGGTTCCAGCACTTACACATCCATGCTATCACACACACACACACACACACACACACACTCATTTATTCATATAATCATTCATTCACAGATTCATTCCCTCAATCACACACACTCATTCAAACACCCTCCCCACCTCCTTACCTGCAAGGCAGCTCCTCGATGCCGCTTACAGACTTCAGCAGGGGGCGCGGCCTCCCTCTGCCTTCTCTGCTAAAGCACAGAGGAAGCAGGATGTCACGTGAACTCCGCTTCCTCTGTGTGCAGTCCAGAAGACCCTCCCACAAGTAAGTAGCAGGGCTTGAGGTGCGGCTCGCGTAAGATCGGTTGCCCTGACTGCCGATCTTATGCGGGCCGCACCTCGAGGTCTCGAGGCCGCATGTTGGACGCCCCTGCACTAAGCTATTCCCTATCAAACCACACAGCCTTACAATGTGACAACTTATATATTTGACAAAATAACACACAGGGAATGACACAAACATATTCTGTGTATCCAACTACAAAATCCAACATATTTATGAAAACAGCTCAACAAATCCAACAGGGTACATTATGAAGAACAATGTATTTTTAAAGAGAATGAGAACATGTTGGTTAGCACTGGCATGTAATCATTTAATGCAATGAAATAATACAGAGCTCACCGTAATGTTTAAGTAGTTTAATACAATAGGTCGGCATTACCTAATATTATTATGTCCATCTAGGGCTATAAATGATTGATAAACGTTATTATCTTAGGCTTTCTTGATCCAAGGAAAAATCTGATTGCCTTTTGGAGTGACAAAGGAATTTTTTCCCCCTAAGTGGCAAAATCCAAAAAATACCCTAATTGGATTATTGGGGGGTTTGCCTTTTTTTGATCAAAAGCAGGAAGTTGAACTTGATGGACTTAGGTCTTTTTTTACCTTAATTATTATGTTACAATGTTACTATCTACCAGCAAACAATTTGAAAAAACTTCTTAACTGAGGATGTCTCTAACCTTCTTAAAAAGATAAATAAGGCTCCAGGCACTCAAGGATTCCAGCGTCAGGCAGGTTTATTAGAGGAAAAAAGAAAAACAACGTTTCGACCTCACAATGAGGTCTTTTTCAGATTCCTTATTCTAGTTATTCTCTAACCTTCTTAAAGACTTAAGTGATAGAAGAGGTATCTTCAAATCTTTGCCCTAAACCACCTTTGGGTGTATGGTTTGGTGCGACTTTGAGGTATGTACACAATGTATTATTAATACACATTGGGGTGTGTACTCAAACCAGGAGGTCTCCAAAAGAGTTGAACATTTCAACTTACCAAGAAGGACTGAGCTTGCTGCATAATACATGGACAGTGTGAGTCTAGGTCTTGAAAGTCATCTTAATTATCCATTAAATTATCCATTAAACAAGGACAGTTCAGCCATGTAGAAGAAGCTCACTGGAAGTGGGTCATCATAATGCATAGTGACAACATTCTACTCTCCTACAAACTACCAACTTGGTGAATGCAGTTTGAGATATAAATTCCAGTACAGAGCAAATAACAGTTTGTGAAGAACATGGCCTTCTCACCTTGTGTCCAAATTCTTATGTGATGCACTACTAGTTATGTCCTGTTTAAAGCCCTGTGGAATACGATGGTGCTTCAGTATATACATTTATACATATATTAATTGTATTTCAATGCAACAGTGTAGTCCAACAAAACTACAATCACTATCCATCAATAAGACCCTTGGTTATAACATCCTTATTACTGAATACGTTCTAAATATCGTTGCCTCTTACATTATCTGCAAGTGCTTGATTAATCTTGGATGATTCTGAATAACACACAATAACAAATTGCACAGAAATTTGCATGTGAATCTCAACCAGATGACATTTCTCCTTTAATAAGCCAAATTTAATATGTCACTGATGCTACCACGAAAGATGAAATTTGAATCATCCTGCCAGCTGCTTGATTGCGGCTCTTGCTGACACCAACGGAGGATTTTTAAATGGTATCCTTTGTAGGGTTCCGTCTCTATGATGATACATTTGGTCTCTACATCTGAAAGTTACAAAACAAATCAGCATGTGAATGAAAAGTAATGCAACATAATCTATGACACATGCTATTCTTCCTCCTCTGAAGAAACATATTGATGGACTATTTCGCCCTTTGAATTCTAGAAAGAATGGCAAAGCACTATACAGCCCATCCATCTGAAACCAAAAAAGTAGACATTCAAACACATTTTTTTACTTGCTCAATAATAAAATAATATTCTAAATATTTAATTCGAAAAAAAATGTAGGAATGGGTAAAAAACTGGATCCAGGGACAGCTTAAGGTTTTTAGGGGCCCAACGCAAAAAAAAAAAAAAGATTCGGGGGGGCATCTACAGTACAAGGGATAAAATAATTACATAAACTAAGGAACACATTATAATCATGGAGTGTTTTGGGGATTATATTTTAAGAAGTGTCTGTCAGGGTTGAATCCCCTACCTATAGACCTGCTCTGTGGATTTTTAAAAATATAAACGTGTGCAAAAAAACCAATGTTTTGCTTACTTTACAAAGTTCCTGTAGTTGATTGAATTGTGAATTATCTTGATGACGCCATGCCTACTATTCCAAGGACAATAACTAAGGTTGAATGAGCATTGTGTAGGTTGAAGGATATTCCCCACACAGTGACGGTAAATTAACAATATTATGTTGTGTTCTAAGACTGACAGATTGGTAATAAGTAAGAGGCATGATCTTTGACTCACACGGCTCATCCTTGAATTTTAATGAAGATAATAATAATAGTTTTCCTAATAAGTGCCGTCGCCTATACAACGTTAACATGCCCTTAACAAGCAACTAATTACTTTATTCCGGTTTAGAAATAATTATGCAGAATACTGGAATACAAAGAAATATTGTTTGGCTTGATATTCAGACACTTACAATATTTAAGTCCGTTTATCATTAAAAAAGACAACATAGCCCCTTCTAGGGTAAATGTATTCACCGGTACATTGGGCTAAACTTGGACTTGTTTGATCTAGCAGTTATCTCTGTATTAACTTTCATAAAGATGAAAATTACAAACGTGAACAATAAAGGAATATAAGTACCCAAAATATCTCAAGATATCACAAAATTAAAAGGCCTTGTTCACAGTCCACTCAGAGGGTAACTATAAACGGTTCAATCATGTGCAGCGCACAATAAAGTGTATGATGTGTACCTGGTTAATGGAGGACAAGTCAACTTTAAAGTAGTCATAGGATAGGTAAATGTATCATTAAATTGGATTCTCCGCACCTGCCAAATTTCTAATGACCTAAAGGATAAATCATGTATTTAAATGTCACAGACAGATGGCGGACCTCAGGACAAGCATCACAAGCTTGGAATCCAGTAAACAGGCCACTCAGGGCATGAATAAAAGAAAACTGAATTAAAATGGTAATGGTCAACAAAAGGAGATCAACACAGGTTAGAGAGAACGTATTTTAGAGGCCCTAAAAGCTGGGACCACCAGTTTTATAAAAAGCTGATATTATATGTTGTAGAAACACCAGGTTCATGGAGACAAAAACTGTTCAAATAATAAAAACTGGCAAAAAAAAACACATTATTATACTACTTCTTACACATAATAGCAGAAAAGCCCTCACGCAGAGCTGTCAGATTCATTATCATAAGTAAGGTGAAGTAGCCTTTTTGAAGGATGATCACATAAGAGCCTGTAGCATTGTCTTGCATCAATTGTGGAGGACCCTGGTACAGACAGGTCTTCATAAAAATCCAGCCAGAGTACGCCTGCTGTCCAATGTCTCCTTCACACTGAGATTTTCTGTATTTGTTACAAGAAAAGTAATCTGAGTTATATCTTCACATTATTTTCCTTGTCCTGTGAGGTCACGGGTGGCAGAAGATAAAAGTACATATTTTAATAAGTTCTACAGGAGCAGCACAGTCATGTTGTCTTCACAGCTCCATTTATCTGTCTATAGCCAGCCTGTTTTGTCTGTGTTCGCAATATAATCAACTGCATGCCCTTTGGTTTTTGCAGAATTATTGTCTTTCCCGCTGGGAGTAAACTGTATTGCTTCTTAAATTGTAATATTGCTGCCAAAAAAAGATGAGCCCAACTTCGTGTTTTTATTTTGCTAAAAAAAAAATATAAAAAAATATTTCACAGTTTTCTGTTCTCAAGAAGAGAATATTTTAAGCTGGACAATGATAGTAAACATATCACTCCTTTTTAGAATTATGGAATATATATATAAAACCCATTTCCCCAGGTGGTACTGTGATAGGATGTCACCTTTGCAATAAGTCAGTTTTTGAAACCTCATCCCTAGATATTCCATGGTCATCTGTAAGTGCTATTATTGGAAAGCAGAAGCATTAAGGAACAGCAGCAACTCGGCCACAAAGCAGAAGACCACGTAAAGTCACAGAGCGGGGTCACCGAGCGTTGAGGTGCATGGTGTGTAAAAGTCACCAACCCTCTGCTGATTCCATAGCTGAAGAGCTCCAAACTCCCACTGGCCTTAATATCAGCACAAAAACTGCACGGCGGGAGCTTCATCAAATGGGTTTCCATGGCCGAGCAGCTGTATGCGAGCCTCACATCACCAAGTACAATGCCAAGCGTTGGATCGAGTGGTATAAAGCAACCCGCCACTGGACTCCGGAGCGGTGAAAATGTGTTCTGTGGAGTTATGGATCACACTTCTCTGTTTGGCAGTCTGATGGATGAGTCTGGGTTTGGGGGATTTGAGGAGAACGTTACCTGCCTCATTCCACTGTGCCAACTGTAAAGTTTGGTAGAGAAAACATAATGGTATGGGTCTGTTTTTCAGGGGTTGAGCCCCTTACTTCCAGTTAAGGAAAATATTAACGCTCCAGCATACCAAAACATTTTGGACAATGCTATGCTTCCAATTGTGCAGGAACTGTTTGAGGAAGGCCCCCGGTGCACAAAGCAACATGGTTGGATGAGTTTGGTGTGGAAGAAATTGACCAGCGGCACAGAGCCCTGACCTCAACCACATTGAACACCTTTGGGATGAACTGGAACAGAGATTGCGAGCCAGGCCTTCTCATCCAACAGTTAGTTCCTTTAGCATGATTGTGGACGTTAACCCCTTTTTATGTGTGCTACCCTGCAATAGTTTGTGTACTGTCACCCACATAGGCCATATATTGCATATATTTACTAAGGGGGGACTTTTCAGAAAATATTTAAGTTACTTTTACTATTTGTTATGGAATTTGTGAGGAGAAATTGGAGGATTAGGTGTTCAGGGTTTTTGTATTATAATCATTGTATCATTTTATCTGGTGAAGGCTTCCCCAGTTAAATCTTACTTGAATGTAAGTATAGCAAAATGATGAATATTGGCCTAACTTTCCATAAAATGTGTCCCAACCGCCAGCACTCAAAGGTAAATCAGGTTGAGCTTGAGTAAAGTAACATAGGTGTCAACAGGTGATCAAACTGACACAACCATTTTTATTTATGTTAAGATAAGAAAAAAATAAACACAATTCTGAAAACAGGTGGTTAAGTTAGCTGAACCCATGGTATACATATAGGGGCATGGTATCCTCAGTATCTGTAACACGCGTTGCGTGACTCTCAAGTGGTAGCATGGGAGCTTGCATGGAGAGTGAATGTGTGGGTGTTATTAGAGAAAGTTGTCGTGTTAGTGTGAGTGTGTGTTTTGGTTATGGATATACTGCACCCAAATGTCTGTTACCCTAGACCCAAACCTGTATACATATTGTGACAGAGTGAAAGGTATGGTGTCAGTTTCTCTCCTGTATAGTGGGAAAGTACAGCCCTAGGGAGAGTATGGTATAATATTTTTTTCTTTCTTCTGTGTATTTTGGGTCTCTCGGGTGGATTATCTGGAAAAGCTGGTGGTGGGCTGGTTTCCCATCTCAATAACAGGATAAAGAGCCCAGTTCATATTTTCTAAGGACTGAGACTCAGGTATCTGATAAATTGATTGGGGCCCCCTGTGGCCTATGAAAGGGCTAAGCAGACATGGCTCTGTGTCCTTCCTACCCTAGAAGATTGTGTGTTAAATGGAAGTCCCAGACACCACCTCAGTCTAAGTGATTCTTCATATTTTTTTTATTATTATTTTTGAGCTACAGCCAGACATTTTTTTTCATCATCAGAGCTTCAGTATGTCTCCTTTCAGGACTATGTAATTAACTTTGTTATTCGATCTGTTACTACTGTAATCCACTCAGATGTGTGAACACCGGTAGAGTTTTGTTTTAACATTAGCTGGTTTTGGCATGTAGACTGAACCGTGTTTGTTAAGGGCTACTGTGAGCCCACGGGAATGAGGTGCGCCATGACAGAAAAAATATTTATTGTTTTGTAACGGTTTGGCTGAACTGCTCTGTGTTTTTTTACTCAGGTAATGAATAACGGGCAGCCATTTCTTCCCTTTGTCTGGCTGACTAATGTTAACGAATCACTTTTACTTCTCTGTTACCATGGTTACTCACCTGATTTTTATCAGCCATCCCATTCCTGGCTATTGAAAAAGCTAGGTCCATTTCCTACTTGCCCTTGTGTTGTTTCTGGCTGCAAGTGCAATATCCTGTGTTCCCGATTACCCGTGCATGGCCTGGCTTTCCCTGACGTCCCTCCTGGCCTGTTCCTGACATCGCTGATCTCCATATTCCTGACCCCGGCTCGTCTGAGTACCTGTCTTGTTTCCTGACCCCGGCTTATCTTTTGGTTTATGCTCAAGATTTGGCTTTGTTTGCTTGGTTGTTACAATAAGGATATTTTGCACATTATGTTTTGTGTTCATCTGGTTCCTGGCCCCCAACATGTTTATGTTAACAAAGCCCATCCTTACACCATACTGCTAAATGTTCTTCTTCCAACCAGATCAGATCTATGAGAATTTAAAGAATTGCACTCTGTCATTTGATAAGGCACATCATTTTTGTGGTAGCCATGTGTATTGTAAATGTTTAGTGTGCCCTCAACTAATGTTGACACCCTTGGTAAATATGAGCAAAGCAGTCTGTGTAAAATTGTCTTTATTGTTTAATTCCTCAAAAATACACACAAATAATTTACTTTCATGGATATCAGTCAATTGCAAACTTTACTCCACACAAGTTAATCCACATAAAATTGATAAATATATGTGTGGTACAATTCTTGGCAGCCTTTTAGTTTAGCATTACCTCCCTGTGGCAAGATAACAGCTCTAAGTCTTATCCTATAATGCCTGATGAGGTTGGAGAACAAATGGCAAGGGATACAAGAACCTTCCTCCACATAGAGTCTCTCCAAATCCTTCAAACTCCGAGGTTGACGCTGGTGGAGTCTCCTCTTCAGTTCACCCCACAGGATTTCTATGGGGTTCAAACAGGGGACAGGGATGAGAGTAGAGGAGTGTAGGTGATGTCGGATTCTTCTGCAATTCTCCAACTGTGATTTTTCTGGCCACTCAAACCATCCTCTTCACAGCGCATTGAGACATCATAGACACACATCCTCTTGACTGTAACTTCTCATTTATTGCCAAGATGGTGGAAAGAGGCATTTTCAATGCTTTCGCTATTTTCTTATAGCCACTTACAATTTTGTGAAGCTCAACAACCTTTGCTGCACATCACAGCTATGTTCTTTGGTCTTACCCATTGTGATGAACGACTGAGGGAATTTGGCCTCTGTGTTGCCCAATATTTATATCCCTATGAAACAGAAAGTCATGGTTGAACAATATACTGTTCCTTGTCACCCAGGTGTACTAAAAGATATTTTTCTTTGGATAAACATGTGTTGTGTTTGCAATTGTTTGATATCCATGAGAGCAGAGTATTTATGAATAAAAGATCAAAAGGTAAAACAATAAAGACAATCCTAGCAATTTAGAAGGTAGGTATATCCTTTGTTATCTGCTATCCTTTAAATTAAGTATATATAATATTTAGTAGGCTTAGAAATAAAGTATTTATACTGAGTACTACTGTGATCTAAAAATAAATGACCCATGTTGTTGGTAGACATACTGTAAATAATGAATAAATATTGTATTTTTTAAACTGTGATATGTATTTTTAATTTCAACATTAAAACATTTATAAATGTTCTGTGTTAAATGATACTTTCAATTACTTTTCAATGTTAATATCCTGTATAAAAACAGGACTCAGCTCAGTGCGAGGCTACGTTAAAGAGGAAAACCACTGCCTGAATGTTAACATCACTGGCTTTCCATCAAACGAAGATACACATCTTTACTAAGTGTATGCAAAAAGTAAAATTAAGCTGAATATGGCTGCTTTAAACTGATTTTGAAAAGGAAAATCATATAAGACGGGGGGGTCTATGAATAACAAAAAATATAGGTTTTCCTACATAACATGTAAACCGTTTATACGGTTGTCAAACTTATTATAATAAACAAAAATATATGAGATCTGACCCAATGAGAAATATGCCCTGATCCCAGAATATGTCTTAACTTATCATTCTTTTACATCTGTCTGCTTCATTTGACACAGTTGACTACATCCATCTTTTCCATTTGGCATTCGTAGCCTGGCTCATTCGTGATTCATTTCCAACTTTTCCCAATAGTATTATTTTTTTTCTGGATTCCATACTGGGTCCTCTTACTGCAATGGTGGAACCTGTTCTTTCTTTATGCTTAACCTTTATTTACCTTTTGCTCAGTACCTTTCCATCTAGATCTTAAAGAGGGAATGAACAAGAAAAAGCTTGTTCGTCTGTAATATCATTGTTTGTATATTCATCAGTTGCAGTGTATCCTTTACCTTTTATTACTGATCTTTTCTTCTTCATTTTAAAAGCCAAATTTAAGAAAAAAAATATTTTATCATACATATTGTCTTATATGGAACTCTTGACTCTAAACAGAAGTCATCCAGAATATTTACAACTAAAATTTCCAAAGAATAAAAGAACATTAATGTTTGGCTTAAGAAATATATGCAGTACATTTTGGAAACATCTTTTAGGAACAGCAAACTGGTGCCAGCACAGCACTTTACAGCCGGCAAGGCTTTGGAGCAAATCCATGGAAAGCTTAAAAATGAATAACCATTCTGCAAATGTGTTACTTAAATTGATTTCTCATTCATTACCAACATGTACTCGATTCATACTCTTTAAAAAGAGATTACCAAAAATGACTCTTAAAATTGAAATGTACACTTCCTATGGAAAAGGACAGCAGGTGCGTAATATTTGTCTCTTTGGATAACAGGACAATGAAAAGGTAGCCTTCGTTTATACGCTCTTACAAAACAGTTTGTAAAGGGAGCTTATTAGAAGTATACTATATGAGTTACAGCCAGTAAATGCTTCTTAATGGGATTCCTGGAAATAGTGTTGAGCGTTAGCAGTTTTCAAGATGCTGTCAAAATGACTTCTACATAGAAAGAATGATGGAAATAAATTTAAAGGTAATTTCGAGATCCCACACATCATTAATGATATGTAGCATACCACCAGTCAAACTGTATTACAATAAGAATGAGTTACTTCCAAAAGCGAGAAGAAGCAGCACGTAATATGGTGAACAAAAGATCGGGCAATTAACTGAAACCCGGCCGAGGAGGTCAGGGAGGATCCTGGCTACAGGCGATACTATGGCGTCTGTCTGTACGCCACAATGCATGAATGATGACTAGATGGAACAGAGTAGACTTGTGCATTCGGACTCATACAAATGTAATACAATTTGCATTTTTTGTCAATTCATACAAATCCTGGAAAACAGGGCAAGGCCCACTATGAAACAAATGAAAACAAAAAACAAAGAAATGTTGATTCTGTCACACTATCATTCCCTCACACACACTCTGTGAATGTCTGCCTACCTTCTGGCCTTGTTACGCACCTTTCTGTGGTATTAGACTATTAAAATGCTGCACAAATAATATTCAGAACATTTCCATTGCATTATTCTAATTCTTATTATTGTTTTTGATTCCAGATCTCATTTCTTATTCATAAGAGTTTGCTATTTGAGAGCATGGAGCACAATTACATGAGCAGTAAGGACATATATTAAGCATAAAGTCAGAATCTGAAATGTAAAGTTTTGAAAGGTTAATTGGGACCCATAATGCATAACCATTAACCATTAACTCTTAGTTTATTCTGTTTTGTATTTGTGACATACATAATTCATGCGCTTGATCACACGGACATGTGTTTCAACACCATAAACAAATTTGTGAAACCTAGTCCAAAGGAACGAGAGCAGTAAAATCGTTAACGACAATATATAAACCACAATGCTTCTGCATAAATAGACAGTTAACCTCAATTAACTCCAGATTCAATACAGAAGTGAAATGAATGATCATTTTCAGTTTCCTGATATTACGTAAAGCAATAAGCCATGCAATCTCCAATCCATTTCATTAAGAATGTATTCAATTTCACAGAGCAATTTCCTATTAAAAAAAATCATATTTCTGACTAATGTACAGTGGTTGGATAGATTAATTTTTCTTATTTGTTTTAATAAAGTCCATTAAAACAGAAAATGGATTAATGTGAGGTTTGGAAATAAAAGTGCTGGCTAGTATTAGTGAATGTAAAAATTATATATTTCCAGGGCCATTACTACGCTACTTATAGGGCATTAAGATGGCGGTGGAAATTTCCACCATGTTATCCCCTAGATTAGTAAGAAACAGCATGGAGGAAAGAGGCGTGCCAAAGATATTGAGTGCTCACATTTTGTTAGTTCCGGCATTCTCAAAATTTACAGCAGCTTGCAACATTCTATGGTGCAGAAGAAGCTTATTACTCTACACGCCAGTGGAAAAATACACAATAGCAAGAAAAGACAAAAGCTACCAGTAGTGGCTTGATCCGGGCATAGCAGCTTGGAAGAAGACGTTGCTTGTGACGTTGCTTGCCTCATCTGAATAGACTGAATAAATATGTAGAGGAAGCCATGGAACTTACATTCTAAACATACTTATGTGAAGGATGGAATTGAGCTCCATATCATGGATACACATATACTGTACATCACTAATACAAGTAAAATATGCACAGGCAAACAGTGCTTGTTCATATTTAGAAAGATATTTCACTACTGATCTTATAACTCTTCCAAGAAATAGACATATTCACATTTGTTGTGTCGTATTAGGATTAGGTGCAAAAGGTGTTATAGGCGCGAAAGTTTGCAAAGTTGTAGTTGTTCCAATTGTGCTAGGATATGATATCGTATCCTGACACTCCACCACTTAGACACAATGCATGGATAGAGCATGCTATGACCTCCACGGGGGGGAATGGACCCGGTACAAAGGAGATTCCTAATTTCCATGGAGTGGACAGTCTGATCTGCCATCTGCCCTACTCTGGGCTTTATGAGTTTTCTGTACATTCCCTTTCTGTAACTGTGTTACAGAACCAGAAAGTGCTCATTAACTATGCCAGGTTTTGGGTCACAATGTTACTAAGTCATTTGGCTGAACATGCCCCCTAGGCTAAATATGCTAGCCTTTGTCTGGCCTCCATTTGGACCTAACTCAAGGGGAATCTGCCATTTTTTATCTTTAGCTAGTATTAGTATATTTAGCTAGTATTACAGCAAACTATCAGTGCCAGAAAGTGTGTCACATGACAACTGAATATTCCTGTCAAAGATACGTAGATAAGGCAAAATTGTACCTGGTCAAATAATTTTTTCTGGGAAGTGTTTGGACATTCAACACTTCTATGAGTGGTGTTTCTAATGTGGCATATGTTTCAAATGTGTAACTTAGAAAAGCATCTGCCCCGGAAGGCAATATTTCATTGATTGCTTTAGCATATGATGTAATATACTAGAAATGTGCAAATGTGCCAAGAACTATTCAGATTGATTTTTTGGGGTTTTTTTGGCCATTCGTTTTCAGGCAACAAATTTTGTTCCTTGGCCATTTGGTTTGGCCAAAAATTTGGACGTCACGGAAATCGCCATTATTTTACCCTAACGTGAACCGAAGGCAATATGGCAGTGTGTCCGGTGACGTTTTCTCCCCGATCCTTCAGTTGAGAGAAGACGTCACCAAACATGCCACCATATTGCCCTCAGCTCACGTTAGGGCAAAATGACGGCACTTTCTGTGACGTCCTCTCCACCGTTTTGAGGAACAAGAATGAGAGATCAGAGATTCTGAGCTTTATAGCTTCAATTTTGTTCCACTTGTTGACGGTCTGGCCTTGTTTTCGGGGCTTTACACAAATCGCCAAATTTACCAAAATTCAGTAAATTTGCAATTTCTATAAATCCGAATGTATAAGTCTGTAATATACTATTATGGAATTATTTGGAATTATTCCAACAGTTAGCAAGCTTGCCTGATAATTGTGTTTATTCTGGTTAACAAACATTTTGTTTCAGGGATTAGTAAAGCAAACAAAGAAAATAGGAATGATTATTTCTTTAAATTACGATCTACTAATCTCCCCTCACATTATTGGCTGTTATATATGACTTACTCATCTAGCTGCTTATTTATATTTGCTTCAGAAAGATTATAAATGCACAAATTCATATATATATGTAAGGATTATACATTTCTAACACAAAGTTGTTTTTGTTTGTTTTTTGTTGCTACATCTGTCGGACAGGACTGCATCACGTAATCCTGATTTAGTATGTAATTTGTGAGCTATTTGTATAACCGACACGCAAGTGTTACTCAGTAACAAACGGTAAATTTGATACCAACTATTTGTGTCTAAAAAAGCTCATGATCTATGGCTCATCAGCAGATTGCATGCTAGGTAGAAACAGAGTTAACCCTCTATGTTCATTGGGGATGAGCAATAGGCCCCTAAGTAATCAACATTTTCCTTTCTAGAACTTAATAGGGTTAAATGGAAACATCAAAATGAGTATAATGCCTCCCATTTATGTTACATGGATTTCTGTAATACAGTTATACTCGGAGAAATAGTACATTTATATTTATATATATAAAGATATAATGCAAAACGTACTAAAGAATAAACAAATGTAACTATTCAGAGAGTATATTAGGTGGTAACACTCTATTTTAAAGTTACAGTTATGTAGGTTAATGACAAGTGAAAACACGGGTAACGATCATTGTATTCTTCACACTAATTATACTGAAAAAGGTAATAAATATACATATTTATTTTCCTTTTTGCCCCAAAGATTATCACAAGTCATAGTGGAGTGAGCAGAAATGTGTAGGATGAAGGGTGACCACATAGACCATGTGTGTACATCCTGCATACTGCAGGGGGCAGCACTTAACATGTTTTCAAAGCTGGTTTTCAATGTGGGAATATTACCATCACTTGAACTCCAGGGCTGGCTAAGTAGACACAAAATGTGCTAAGCCCAAAATAAATGTAAATCTAGTTTTTTTTTGTTACTTAGTAGCCTAAGCGAAAAAAAAAATCCTTATGCGTAAACCAAGAGGATTTATATCTTATCTTCCTGTTTTCAGCATCTCCATGATCCTGCATGTGGGAGAGAACTTAAGGACAGGAAATCAGTTGGATGATGTTGGTCGTAGCAAAGGTTACCATGATCTTAGCTTCCATAAGGTGAAAAGGTCAACAAATATCTCCAATACAGTAACACTGATTGACGAACAAACAGCACATGCTAGGGGACTCCAGCGGGATGCGGGTCTCATTGGACTCATGGAAAAACTTGCAGGCGCGGGTGGTTTTTCTGGTGCTGCGGGCGGATATGGGCAGTCAGGCAATGTATCTGCGGGTCCCAGTAATCCTGCGCACTCCAGCAAGGCTGCCTTCGCGTTGCTCCCGCACAGCATCTCTTCTCTTGTTCCACCCAGGAACCCAGCGGAGTCGCGTGAATTTACGTCTACAACATCTAGCTGAATATTCATTTTGGGTTGGAAATGGGTTGGAAATTTTTTTTAAAGCACTTTTCATTGGTTTGCATAATTTGGGGTCCTTTCTTCTGAGCTGCTAATTGAAGTTTCTACATTCAACTTGTGGTGCGCCTATCTATGCGCAATCTGGTGAGCAACAAGTTGCTCCCTATTTTAAAAATGAGCATTTGGCTTCTTTATATTGGATTTCACTTTATTTCCCCTATACATTGTTCTGATACTTCATGGTGGCATTATTAAGTCTGTTTTTGTGTTTCATCACCTGTAGATCAATTTCTCTGGTGGTGCTCCAGGTTGTTTGGTTGTATTTTATAATTTTTTTCATATTTCTGTATTTTCGACAATCTTATCCTTCGGTATGTAATTGCCTGCACACGGCTCTTAGAAAGACCCAATAGGAAATTGCAATTCAGTGACTTATTAATGAGCTTTTAGGTTTTTTCATTTGCTTTAAAGAATGCATTTACAATTTTCACACATCCTTAATTAAATGTTTCATGCAATGGTGCACTCTCCAATATTAAATTAAAAAGAAGACAATAGTATTGAATAAAATGATCTCCTCAATAGTTTTGCACCACTTGTCAAGCGTATTAAGTTGATATCTCTAAGGGAACATACATTTAGAAAGAAAAAGTGTGCAATGTGCAAGGATGGAGACATGGATTAGCTTTTGTTGACCCCTAACAAACCATTAAAGAATAAGATATTGAATACGTCTGTCACGGATCAGCTTATGGTTTCCAAATATAAGACGAGACCAAGGACTGAAAAACTTATTACATCAGAAATAAAGGGGCAGAGTTGATGGGTGGAATGGTTCTTTTCTGGCTTTAAATTTTCTATTTCCTCACATGTAAGCATACATAATAATAGTTGCAATAAGAATATATATATAATATATAATATAATATATATATATATATATATATATATATATATATATATATATATATATACTTAATGTTATTAAAAAAATGTTACTGCACTGCTTTATGGACAAACGTGAAGCCCAGTCATGATCTGTCAACCAATTACTACCAATATCAGTCTTTCACCGATCATGTTGTACCATTTTCTGTTACATGCTATTAACTCTTAAAATCATTATGGTTTAGACATATCTCTGAACCGTTTAGATTTATTCCGAGGAGCACACATAGTACAAGCTGACAAAGTATGTGCTCGAGGAAGAAAAGTAGCTTGGGTTCTTGGCTCTCCATGATGTCCTCCTAGATGAAAGAAGAGACAAGTGTAAATTCCCATACATTTACATTAGTTTACATTAAAAGTATTTAGCAGGAGAAATGGTGTAGTTGAGAATAACCCAGCTGGGTAAAATTTAATAAAGTTAATAAATGAGGATTAATACTAAATAACTTTTAAACTACCGTTTTTGCTCGATTATAAGACGAGGTTTTTTTCAGAGCAAATGCTCTGAAAAATACCCCTCGTCTTATAATCGAGGTCGTCTTCTAATCAGACCTCAAAATGTCTGCTGGGGCCATGCTGCTTACCGGGCTTCGGTCGCGAGCAGCAGGAGAACAGGAAGCTAGAAGAGTGTCACATAACTCTGCCTCCCCCCTCCTTCCTCTGGGGGCGGGGCCAGAGAAGTTGCTCGCACAGCCGGACCCCTGCAGAAGTCTTGGAGTGAGAGATCTGCAGTTCAGGTAAGGGGGTGGGGGAGGGTTTTTGTGATTAATGTGTGAAGTATGTGTGATTAATGGAATGAATGAGTATTTAAATGTTTGTGAATGAGTGTGTGTGTGATAGCATGGATGTGTAAGGGGAGTGGAGGTGGTAGCATGGCATAGGGAGGTTGTTAGCACACACACCTCCAGAAATGCCTTTTAACCCCCTATATGCCACTCTGGCATATAGGGGATTAAAAGGCACATCATGGGGCAGAGTGGCAAATAGGGGGAATAAGGCATTTCTGGGGGCAGAGTGGCAACCCTGGGGTCAGATGTGCATAACTGGGGGGGGCAGGTTGGCAAATAAAAGGAAATAAAAAATATATATTTTTCTCAATCATAGCTTTTATTAAATATGAAAATATTGTTTACATGAATTAATATTTACTAGTAAAACTTTTTTTCCTATAGGGTCGTCTTATATTCAGGCTTTTTGTTTTTTTCCTAAATTAATATTAAGATTTGGGGGTCGTCTTATAATCAGGGTCGTCTTATAATTGAGCAAATACGGTATATTACAATTATATAACAGGCGCAATTTAAAAGCCATGGAACAAACAGCAAGTAAGAAGGTTCTCAGATGCAATAAGTAACCAAGCACTTATTTAGTTCCTCCTCTAGAGATGAGGGTTGGAATAAACAGATCTACATTTGGGGGGCGAGCATTGCATTTATTTGCAATTAAGTCTTAATTGGTGTTCCTTTCATTGCCTGCCTGTTTGTCTCTTTGTCTTGAAGCACTGTAGTGTGTTAAAATAGAGTGAAATGCAGGATAAAATGGTAGCTGCTATCTACTGGATTTTATTGCCATTGTTTTCCTAATATCATCTGTAAATCTGGTCCAAAGCCTGGACAAAGCATGGCATTTTTTTCATAAGGTTTTTCCAATGGTACATATTAGGTGCCAGATGACCCCATGTTATTGTTTAAGTGAAGGAAAGCATCTAGCATTTATTGTGAAAATTGATCTTAAATGTCCTCCACCGTTACCACTCACATAAATAACCTTGCCTTGAATTCTATTGTAGAAAAGGACACCGAGCTTAAAGTAGCTCTTACACAGTATGTTGTGTAACCGAATTTCATCTGCTTAGGAGTATTTCAATATAAAGGGCAAACTGGAGGCATGTTTTATGGTAAATGACTACATTTTAAAGTAGGAATTAGTAAAAAGGGCTTTAAAATAGTTATTTGTAACGTTCAGAATATAGACCCAGGTTTCATATACAGTTGGAAAACAAAACTAAGATGGACTGATCAGTGATTTTATACTAAAGTGGATTTTTTCTTATATATATATATATATATATATATATATAATTTAATAAATATACAAAGATAATCTATGATATATAGAGATGTATACAGATCCTTTTTCTCTCTTCAGAATGTTTGCGTTTGGTTTGGCGTTCTTACAATCTACTGTTTTTAGTTCCTTATCCGTGGAATAAAACGGAGCATTTTTGGATCAGCGGTGATGAAAGGATATTTAAACTAAGATTAGTCTGTATTTCAGGCGCACTCTTCAGATGTCATTGACAGCATGCAATTGACTTTGTTCACTCCTAGTTGGGCTATTTTTAATTATAATAACATGTTAGAATGGGAACAGTGGTGGTAGCCATTTACAGCTTAGTCCATGATAAATAGCCCCTGTCCAGCAGCACGTGGGACAATAGGAATGGGCAGGGGATCTCTGGCAAGCTCCTGTCCAATAAACCTAATGGTATCTGCTATATTGCAGTGACCCCACTCTACCCCACACGCTGGGTAGCCAATGAGGTCAGGCTTACAAGCCCCACTCAATTGATTCATGGAAGGAGTAGTGGAGCCCTGGACCCAGTATTGTACCCTTTTGTGCACACATGTGATGAAGGTTGAGAGTGGAGTCTCCACTGTTCATTTTAGTTGTTTACATAATATACACTGATCAGCCATAACATTGACCACCTCCCTAATATTGTCTAGGTCCCCCTTTTGATTTCAAAACAGCCATGACCCATCAAGGCATGGACCTTTAAGTCCTGTAAGTTGAAGGCTGGGGCCTCCATGGATGCATCCTAGTGCCAAGTGTTCTCCAGGTAAGCAAGGCACGTGCCCCTGGCCATACATGTGATGTAAAAGAAAACGTGATTCATCAGACCAGCCACCTTCTTCTGTAGCTCCGTGGTCCAGTTCATATGCTCACGAGCCCATTGTAGGCGCTGTCTGCAGTGGGCAGGGGTCAGCATGGGCACCCTGACTGGTCTGCGGCTACCCAGCCCCATACACAACAAACTGCAATGCTCTGTGTGTTCTGACACATCAGAACCAGCATTCATTTTTTTGGCAATTTGAGCGACAGTAGCTCGTCTGCCTTTGTCCCCCAACTGCAGACCGCGACCCCCCCACAAGAGCTGCCATTTTGGAGATGCTCTGACCCAGTCCTCTCGCCATCACAATTTGTCTCTTGTCAAAGTTGCTCAGATTCTTACACCATTTTTCCTGCTTCTAACACATCAACTTTTAGGAGGACATGTTCACTTGCTGTATAATATATCCCACGCTACTGACAGGTGCCATGATAACAAGATTATCCGTGTTATTCACGCTGATCGGTGTAGTATTTCAGATTAAAAATACTGATCTCAACCCAACAGCTACTCCACTTCTAGTAAAATGTATAGCAGCTATTCAAAATTAGGAAGGTGAGTTAAACTGAATTATGACACGAATAGTAACTCGTTTTTTAGTAAATAAACCACATTTATATTACATAACTGTGATACATAAATACCTAATTTTTAAAACAGAAATCAAAATGGAACAGTAATGTATAACATACAGTATAACATGTAGTGAAGTTTTCTTAGCAGACTTCTGCCAAGCTTACATAATAGCTGAATACCGTAAATAAATAAGATGGTAATTTCTTGAATCTAGACAGGGACCTTCCTATTAAGATTAAATCCAAAACTGACAAGTCAGCCGGAACGCTTGTCCGGCGTTTGAAGCCTTTGCAACAATGTCAGTTTATAGACTGAATAAAACTGCTGACTCAGACTCTATCAACAGCTCCTCCATGGACCTCTCTACAATCATATCTGCTTAAAATGTAATATTCTGTACTCAAATGGAATAAAACCAGAAAAAACTCCCAATCCACATAAAGCCACATAGGCCTTACAATAAAGACTTATGTTAAGTGTCCCAAATAACCATTTTGGAATTCGCATAGGCTCCCCCTGCTTACAAGCTGTCATTAGACACATCTCATGTGTCCTGTTGGACAAAATACAAAATGGTTATTTGGGTCACTTTACAAAGGTTATAATATTATGTCCGAAGGGGCTTATTTTAACCAAGTTAGCCAGTGGTGGATTATCCATTAGGCACAGTAGACGCATACCTAATGATCTCCAAGCTCTTGATGACTCTGGTGCACTAATCGATAGTCTCCCAGTACATGGCCTAGAGGCCCCGGGGGGGGCTTAATTCAGTTTTAAGATCGGGAGGTGTCAGTGCTAGGTTCTCTTCTCTCTTCGATAATGACTGCAGGTACACGCTGCATGTTTAGGATGTACTAGAGCAGACTCTATAGGGACACCCTGTCTGCATACCCCGAGCCTCACAGTGAAACATCAGAGGCAGAACAGTACTTAGCCATGTCTATCTGTGCAGCAAGATGCCTTTTTCAAATGCTTAATCTATATTCCTATGGGTAAATTGTATAAATGACCTCAAAATGTTATCTCCCTTCTGCCTGGTTGATTTCGATGTGACACTGGGCACTAAGTATAATCCATTTGCTTATTCTCTCATTCTGTTTTGCCTACTCTCTCTTTCTCTGCTATCGTCTCAATATTGTCATTGCCTGCCCTTAATCCGGTTCAACATGTCCACCCTTTGGTTGAAGCATGAATTTTAAGGACGGACTGTCATTAGATTTCATTAAATAAGTAACAAAAAATCGAGTGGATTTTCCCATGTACAAATGTGTGCCAAAAATCCAATTTAAATAAATTGGCAGAGACATATGCTCAGTTAATTAAATGCTTCCTATTCATCCAGCGCGTTGAAGGCTGAAATAAACTTGTCAAAGTTTGTTAAAACGTTCTAGGGTGCTATTTACTGCATGTATGATTCATGTGTGATTAATTTAAATATCCGCTAATAGAACATTAAGACAACATTGTTTGATGTGGCGTTTAGATGCCAGTAGTGTTTTGCATGGAGCTGAAGGTATTAACAGCTAAAGACTTAAGGATCCTTCTGCTAATCCGGAAACCTTTTAAAATGTACAGCGTCCTCCTGTACAAAGTCGTGGGTAATTTAGATAATATGTACTTATGTCAGTGAGCTAAATTGGTTTGCTGTCAGCATGCCTATTTTTCTTAAATGCATAAAGATCATTTATATCCTGGTTTGGAAGACTGGAAACGACATGTTCCAATGCTCAGAACTTCTTAACTTAGATGCAATAGAGACATCTGAACATCAAGAAATAACCAAGGACTGAGTTCATTCTACAAGAGTATTTCACGAGGACAGGGAAAATGTAAATGTTAAAGATGTTGACTATTTAAAACTGATAAAGCCAACAGCACTCACCAAAGATCTCTTAGATCTCTTAGATGACCATGTTCTGTTAGCTATAGCAGTTTCTTATTGATACATTATTTGTTTGAGGGGACCGGTTTGGCCAGTAGCCCCTATTAAGTGCCCAGGGCTAGAAGTAATTGGTTCTTTTGTATTCATAGACTGCTGAATATTTTAACTGTTATGACCTTGTTACTCTTGTTCTTCAAAACGTATAGTTGTGCAAGTGCAGAGCCGGTCATAGCCAGGCAAGTATACTCATTGGTACCCCCAGTCTTTTTTTTTTCTTCATTTTAGATTATTACTTTATCATTGGGGGTTTCCCACATTTTTTGTGTTTACACATTTTAATTTATAAACACATTATCTGCTTTTCCTTGCTGTCGCATTATTGTTTAGGGCTGAAGAACACTGTGATTCCATAATATACACCAAACATTCTGAACTCTTAGAAAAGGAAGGAGGAAAGAGAAGAAGATGGATTTCAGAGCAAATAAGGAGCTCTGCCTCTAGTAAAGTGTCCTAGGGGCTGTCACCATTTCAGATCTTTCTCCCTAGGAAGAAGAGACCCCAACCCAATTCAGGCTATCTAGATAGCCACCTGGGACTCCTGGTGCTGTGAAAGAGTAGTTCATAAACTATGGTTCTAAGAACCTTTCAAGACCCCTAATATAAATATTTTTGTTGCTTCTTCTTAACTCTAGATTCATTTCTTAATTATCTATGAAAAGTTAAATCACACAGGGAATAAAGAAAAAAGAATCTCTGTGGCCATAACGGAATATAAAGTAGCAGCCTTCTAAAACAGAATTAAGCATTTGTAATGAAGTCAGACACTTGATGTGAGAATAAGAATTAATACTAGAATGTAGAACAGAAAACAAAATTGAATTTTTATACTCTAGAGAAATAATGCAGTATTTCATAATTATATAAAATTGTGCTGCTTGCAAAATTGATTATCTGCAAATAAAGGTAATTTTATATTTCAAGAGTCCTGACCGGTGAAATTGTGAATAAAGTTGACCCAAACAATTTCAGTAAGCTGGTGAAGTTCACGGAGTCAATCTGCAATTATAATAAATCCATATTCATATTTCTGATACTTACCGTATTTGCTCAATTGTAAGACGACCTTGATTATAAGATGCCCCCCCAAAAACTGTGAATATTAATTTAGGAAAAAAAGAAAAAGCCTGAATATAAGACTACCCTATAGGGAAAACGTTTTACTAGTAAATATTAGTTCACATATAAACTATTTTTTCATATTTAATAAAAACTATGATTGAGAAGAATGCATTTTCTGTTTTTATTTCCTTTTATTTGCTAACCTGCCCCCAGTTATGCACATCCAGATATGCCTTATACCCCCTTATATGTCACTCTGCCCCCCAGAAATGCCGTATACCCCCTATATGCTACTCTGTCTCCCAGATATGCCTTTTGACCCCCCTATTTGCCACTCTGCCCCATAGATATGCCTTATACCCCTATATGCCACTCTGCCTCCCAGATATGCCTTATGCACCCCTAAATGCTACTCTGCATCCCAGATATGCCTTATACACCCCTTTATGCCACTCTGCCTCCCTGATATTCCTTTTAACCCCCTATATGTCACTCTGCCTCCAGAAAGCCCTTATACCCCCACATATGCCACTCTTACCCCCCCCCCGACTTACCAGTGCATCCCTAGACCTGTCCTCCATGCTTCAGATTCCTTGGTGTCTAGTGGGGGAGCTGGTGGAGGTCTACACGATGCACACAAACAACCACCACTGCTGCTGCAGCACTTCCACCGGGGCTTCTATGAATGAAGGTCATGTGATGCTGGCACTCAGTCATAGAAGCCCCAGAGGAAGTGCAATAGCAGAGGTGGTCTGCACTCATCATGCTGCCAGAGAGGAGGATCCCCTGCAGCATAGTCAGACCTCTATGTGAAGTCTGATTATAAGATGACCTCGAATATAAGACGAGGGGCCTTTTTCGGAGCATTTGCTCTGAAAAAACCTTGTCTTATAATCGAGCAAATAAGATGAATTACAGAGTTAAAAAGTAATATCATTTTGCAATGGTCATCTTTAACCCAGAGTAGAGCTAAAACAAGAATGCCTATTGCATTCATTATTTACTTACTTGATGAAATGTAAATAATTGTCACTCAACTAACATTTATTTATAGTAGATTAGTTTTTGGATTTACGTGTCTGGTACTGGTCAGTACTGAAATATTACCTCCCAACAGTCCAACTTTTCAGAGGACAGTCATGATTTTTGGATACTGTCCCATTATCCTGTGTAGATGTCCCAGGCAGTGGGGTGGATGGGCATCATCTGCTGCTCCACTATGCCAATCACTTAATTGGCTCCCCAAACCCTTCAGAATCCTGACCTACAGAGCCCTTAACAACTCTGCACCCACTATATCTCCATCTTCTTATCCAAATACACCCATAAACGCCCTCTTCATTCCTCTCACGGCTTGCAGCTCTCTTTAACTGTCATTACTTCTTCCAAGTCCCATATTCAGGATTTCACCCAAGCTGTACTCCTTCTGTGAAATTGACTTGTACGCGGCTTTCGTATCAACTCATCCTCATCCAAGCAGTCCTCTCCTACTGTTTCACTCCCCCTCAACCACCCCACGAGCAGGGCCCTCTTCTCCTTTTTACCAGTTTGTTATTGTGTTTGACTTTAAACTATCCCACTGATTGGAACAGAGCTACGGAATCTGGTGATGCTTTATAAATAAATGTCATGTAATGCAAGTTAGGGAGAACCTCTGATCCCCCCTGAGTTTCCTGTGAAATCAATAGAGGTCTGAGCTCTGGCAGCAGAGACCTCCATTATTCTTCACGACACATGAGCGCTGTAAGGTGGCTCTTTGGGTAAAGTGGGTGGACAGCCACACCTCTGGCCCTGCCCACCACTGACCACACCCACTTCTGGCACTGCCCCCCCCTCCTGCAACACCCCCCAGCACGGGTATTCCAATATGGACACCTGAAATGTTGGTAGGGATGCTAAAACTGCTAAGTACGACTCTCTAGTAGAACCCTCCAGAAATCACTGTTGGCACTTAGAGAATTTTATTTCTAATCATTTCTCGATTAAAGCCATTTTTAGTTAATACCGTGCTAATGTTTCTCTCTTCTTCTCACATACCTGTTTATTAAAAACTGTCATCAATGTGAAGTTCTCATGATTAATAAGTTTGCATTGTCAACAATCTAGAACACAGGAAGAATGCTGAATTATTGAAAAGACATAAGTGATTTGATGCAAACCATCACTGCATTTAGATCAGAATATAATTGAATAAGGAAATATATTTCCGCAGTATCCGTGTTGTATCTGGCTGTTTGGGTGAGTGATGTTTATGCTCATTACTGCATTCTATTAATTGTAAGAAAGTAATGGTAATGCTCCAGCAAATGCCATTATACTAAATTGTAGCCCCAAATGTATATTCTACAATATCAAGTAGTTCAAAACATTCAACTAAATAAACAGGCTCCATGGATAAACTAGAGCAATGGTGTCCATCCAGCTGTATTTTGGCTGAATGCAATCATTAGGCTAGGTTTCCACTTGGGTTTTTGTCCTGCGTTATTTTCTTGATGAAAAACGCCAGGAAAAATGCCAAGAAAACTGCCACTGCATTTACCTGCGTTTTGGCGTTTTTCCCGGAGTTTTTTCTGGCGTTTTAGCCTTTCTGTGGAAATTGCTTTTTTTTTGGCAAGTATCTGCCCTCTCCTGATGTCATTTACTTGGTAGACCCTTTTGTCTCTTTGCATTGTAGCATTGTAAGGCATGCTTTATTCCAAATGTCTGCTCCTCTGGAAAGATTGGCCCCAAATGATGGTGCAAATTGTTTGCTGTTGCTTTTGGCACGCAGGATCCAGTTGATGCGTCGGGTATGTTTGTTTGTAATGGCATGTTTGTTCTAAATGGTGTAAAATTCAATATGAACCAGTCCAGGACTTTGTTTTGTGTGAAACTGTTTGTTTTCAGCCTATTTCTCGTAGGACACACAGATACTGGGTCCATCCTCTGCATTGTAACTGTGGAAAAGACTTCTATTGGAGAAAAACGCCAAGATTTCCTTGCAAAAAACGCCAGAGTGTCAACATGCTGCGATTTTGAAAAACTGCCACAGAGCCCAAAAAAGCAGAAAAACGCCAAAGAGGACTGAAAAAACGCCAAACAGAAAAACGCCAAACAGAAAAACGCCAAGTGGATATGGCATTGTGCGATTTCCTATTGAAGAACAGCTAACATCTGGCCGCAGCGTTTTTTTCACAAAAAAAACACCGTGTGGCTGAATTGGCGTTTCTATGGGCGTTTTTAGCAAAAAAAAAACAAGTGGAAACCTAGCCTTAGAGGTTTTTGCACAACCGCACCAAAATACCCCAGCATCTATTGTGTTACATCACTAAATTATTAGGCTCCATTTTTAGTTGTTATGTAGCCGTTAACAAATACTGATCTAGGACTGAGTGTTTTATTCTAAATGCAGGATAATCATGGAGATTAACAGATACTACTCCTTTCCTTGTACAGTGATGAACGCCAATGAACCTTTAAAAATGTTGCCAATGGTTATATATAAAGAAAATATAACATTCAGCTTCACTGGTTTATTTGTGAGTTCTTTATATAGTCTAGAACATGATCTTTAAAAAAAAAAACAACATGTTTTTAATGTCCCAGATTTAATAAATGCAAAGTGTGATTTCTGATCTTAAATGAAACAAAAAGAATGGGAAAATCCTTGTGTTTTTCTGACTACATGGAGTTTTGAAGCATATGTTCAGAATCCTTCTGGACTGTGTGCCTTATGTATTGTTGTTCTTGTCTACATTCCCTTCTTATTCATCTTTTGTATACCACAGATTCATAGTGATTCTGGAAGTTTGTATGATAGAGGTGTCGCGGCCAGCTACAACATAAGGGAGAAGGCAGACGTTTAAACCGGCCATGATTTATGATGATAAAGCCGTGCAAGGAGTAGAGTCATTTCACTTAAGTGATTGCTGACCTTCCAACTTGACTTCAACAGTGAAAATCACAACGCAGTAGTTTTGCTTGATAATAGTAGATAATGATGATTTCTTGATATGGGTTCCCTTACTCAATTCAGACCTCTTTTCATTGTCTCCCATTTGAAGAAGTGCGTTATGGAATCCACTAGCAATCTAAAAATAAAGGCAACGTAATTCTCTTGTTGATTATTTAGGTGGAGGAGTTGATGTAAAAAGTTCCTGATTAAGCTTGTTGCTACGAATCTAGTTAATCAGCGCTGACGGTGCTTTTGCATAACTAGGACACGAAAACGCAATATACCATTTTTTATAAAAATTACTTTAGTAACTATAAGTAAATATTAAACAAAGCATCTGTGATGTATGTGTAATAAAATAATAAGAGGAAGAAAGGACATTTAAGAGTAAAGGAAAGGTTAATTAATTAACATGGAAACGTACAGGGATGGGGCCACTTATAAGGACGATACGATCTCTTCTCCTACCCGGGACCTTTTGTTCTTGAAATCATCCTCAGTATACTTCATAGAAGTGCAAATGAGTTCTATTATATTATATTATATATATTCTATTATATCCTCATTTAGTAGACTGTTGCACCATTCAAATGGTGATGTAAGTATACAGTATATATTCTACCAGCCTGATTTTTAATTTGAGTGGCAGATAATTATTCTTTTTTTTTTACTTTCACTTTCCCCAAATCCTACCTTTTTACTGTTTACATATTAAAATAAGAAATATATACATTGTTATTTATTGTTTTATATAGCGCCATCAAATTCCATAGCGCTGTACAATACATATTAAAAACCCACCTTGTGTGTGAGGCAATGGTAACTTTGTTTCCTTGTTATCTACATGAGTATCCATCCCCCTTAATTGACTCTGCCATATAGTTATGTTGCTGATTGTTGTTGATTGATTCAGGCAGGCTTTGTAAGAGTGGTTGAGGAGATTAAATTAGTTAATGAATGAAGGCCCTGCCACATGCTGCCACTGATCTTAAACTTCCATGACCTGATCTTTTAAATAAAATACCATCAAAAAAATTACATTGTTTTAATAAATGTATTGATTTATGCTGGAGACTGTTATAGCAAGAGATCCCCTCTGTTTTGAGCAGCACAGCAGTCAAAGGATTACTCCAGCCCTGATACTCAATTTAATGCACATGATGGCTGGGGGGTTACTTTATAATTAACTGTTTCCATCCAAAGGGATCAGAATCATTTCTACACCTTTTTGGATGTTTCCCCAGTCCTCGAGCAGTGTCCATGCTCAAGGTACCTCCTGCCAGCCCTGCACTGCCTGCCCAGGATTTCCAAGGGATCTAACATAATGCCTCCATGCACACACACACACACACACGCGCACACACGCGCACACACACGCGCACACACACACGCACACACACACGCACACACACACGCGCACACACACACGCGCACACACACACACGCACACACACACACACATATACACACACACACACTTGGTGCTTCTGTTCCTCCTACGTTCCTGCCAGTGATTGTGGAGGTGGTGTTAAGATGTAGTTTGCAGAAAGTACTTCTATTAGGCAAAGAAAAAAAAAGAAAAATATTTCAGTTAGGTATTACTTTAAAAAGTTTATTGGAAAAAAAATTACTTACTTACAAAGTGATGCTGATCCTTCCAAAGTCCATCAATATGCTTTACGCACATGGTATTACATTTATACACATTTATACACACCTGCATCTTTCAGCCAGTTCACCAAAATGGGTTTTTACTGATCGCGATTATGCTGGGATGGCACAGAGTGCTTGCATGGCAGAGATTCGGAAGTATTTCATGTGAGCCAGACATTGTTAATAAATAAATGTAACAGGGAGATGCAAAAACCCCATGAGGGTGAATGTGCTGAAACTATAAAGTAGATATTGCAGAAGCAGCACATTTCTGTTATCTGTATCCAGAGGTTTAGTATTGTTAGTAGCATGCTTTCTGGAAATAAACGGCAAACAGTAACACACATCGCAAGCAGTTTCTAACTCAATCTTATTGTGCAGAGAAGTTTCCAAGACTTGAAAGTAAATTGGGGCTTTGAAATAATATGCAGTTAATAAATATGGTCCAATGCATTAAACAATTCTACCAGCATGCTTCTGATACATAAACATTTCATAACAAATAGATTTAATTACATGAATTTAACAAATTACAGGAGGGACAATTATTTCAAAGAAGGGGAAGACTTACTAGGTGTACCGAGCTGGCAGCCACATACTAAAGTATCACACTGACCACCTGAATGGATATAACAGTGGAGATTATCGGTCTCAAGCTCACCGAGCAGTTAGCCAGTTTGCCCATCAGCATACTGGAACTCTCCGGGTTTGACCCGGAGATTGGCGGGTGAGTGCTGCTCCTCCAGTTTTCCGGGTCAAGACAAAATCCTCTGGGTCGCGGGGTCTTGACATGCCCCGCTCCCTGCCCATTTTTTCCTTTAAATGGGGGTGTTTCCCGCCGTCAGCGGGAACGCCCCCGATGTCAGTGGGAATGCCCCCGACATCAGTGGGACCGCCCACCATAATCAGCGGGAACTCCCCTGACGTCAGCGGGACCGCCCATCAACGTCAGTGGGACCGCCCATCAACGTCAGCGAGACCGCCTGCTGACGTCAGTGGGCAGTCCTGGCCGCGTCCCGCAAGGGAAGGCTCCGGGTAGCCGGAGCCGAGAAGTTCCCAGGTATGCCCATCGGCCAGGTGACATTTGTCTATGTGTACTTTCTGTTTTATGCCTATGTGTTCAATTAGTGGCTAGAAACAGTGGTGTAATTCAGACATTATGTCACATATGGATCGGGAAATGTTGCAACAGCAACTAAGAGCCAAAACAGAATACCTACATGAAGAAGAGGGACCCCCAAAAGAGAGTGCAGAGGGGCCCATCACTCCATGTTATACCTCTGGCTTGGGGAACTTAAAAAAAGTAATTGGTTACAAGGTCATCAAGGTGTCATCGCTTTAGGGCAATAAAAAAACAAAAAAATTAAACAATTCCTTTCACAAAATGCTCTTAATAAACAAATGTGCAGACTCATCATTGCCAAGATACTGCGAATATATCTGCAGTTAGCAGTTCTTTCGTTGACGGCTTTTGAAAGCTCTGATTTGCATTGAGGCTTTCTCTATATGTTTTATTTATAACAGACCATTGCTTTTCACTTAAGGGGCATGTTTTCTTGATTAAACTCTCAGTGAAGATGTGGCTCGCACTTCCTTGACATGCTTTTGCTGAAATGCGTCTGCGGAGCACTTGACAGCGTATGAAGAAAAGCATTCAACGTGCCAGCTTATAAAACGCCAACACTTTGAACAACAGAACAGATATTTCAACATGACACAATCCACCTAAACACTCAAAGAGCTGCTTCCCGCACCGGACCTAAGATGTTTGGACTTGTAAGATGTTTATACGGTGCTTGATGTGGTTATATCTAGATTGTGGCTATTTCTGTAAAATAAAATGCCTTCTTTTTTAGTGTTTTCAAGTCAATGAAAACCACGGATGTACTGGGGATGATTAAGTGGACCTGGCACTTTAAGACCAAATGACGTACATGTGGCCACTGGCTAGATACGCACAGCCACATGCTATGTTTTTGATACTTTTGCGTGTATCAAGATTATGTAAGATATATCATATTTTTATTTTATGTCCTAGTGTTCCATATTAATCAGGGAGAAGGACCTGCCCTAACTAGCGAAGTATCCTGGCCTAGGTCCGGTCATCTTAGTTTCTATGCTTGTGGATTGGATTCCAGACAGGTCATTGAATCACAAACCATAAGTTATTTACCTTCATTAAATCCTATTAAGAGTCATGGAATCTGGCCTAGTAATTCCTTTTCTTAACCAACCTCCCTTATCCAAACTGTGCTTCGGAACATCAGTCCTATTTTATAACTTCGTATTTGCCCTGGTGGGGACACAATAAATATCATTTTACTTTGTATCACTCATAGGACAAACTTTTCATTCTGTAGACGTGGAGTCTGGACACTGACATCATTTCACTTCTCAGTTAAAAAGTGACAACATTTTGCTATATTTCTTAGGTAAAGAAATGATATCCGTCTCTTGGCAAATGTGCAAGATATGGGTTTCTCCTCGGAGTTCATAAAGTACCGGCTAAGACATGGCATAAATTTTGCTGACATTTGGGAACTAGAAGTCTAATTATGTGTGATCAACTAAGGTCCGTCTTTCAACAGGACCATAAATGATTTTTTATCTTTAAATGGCCATAAAGTGTGTGTGCCATGTATTTGTGTAATACAAAATCTATATTGTTATCCTTGAGCAAAAAACACGATTCTCGGAAAGTATTCTCTGCTGTGTTACGAGGCAAATTGCCATGACAACACAATAATGATGCCCGATAGGCATTCTTCAGTATCTAGTTACAACGGCGCAAGACGTGAACCTATAAAAGGACAATCCTTTTAAATATAAAGTATCCACAATAACATTTGTTTTAATGGAATTATATGGCAATGATCAGCCTTCCAGTGTTTGTTTTGATGTTTGGGATGATTCAATTTTCCTATCCTGGCTCGTGCAAGATGTATAGTGGATGATGTGTTTTCTATGATATTGTAACAACAGTAGACTTAAATAAACACTCAACAACAGTTGGTATATTATGTGTTGCTATTGAAAGAGGGAAATGTTATTGTGTATGTTCTACTTTTTTTTTCCGGTGTGATCAGCGTCTGCTAAAAAGCTGTCGGCTTAAATTTCATTCATCATACCCACTTCAATGCATTTGATTGCTGATTGGTCCCTTTAGATTTTTGTGGTGTTCACTTACTAGGTATGGACCCCCCAATTATATGCCGCACAGGAGAACACTGAAACACTGAACACTATTGGCTATCGAGACCCCCCCATTCACTTGTGCAAAAAGCACTCCCAATGATTTCAGTAGGAGCCCCTTCTTGTCACTGATTGGGTGCTTCAACAGCCAATTAGTGGAGTGAAATGTCAAGCCACAGAGGGGGAGTTGCAATTAGTTCAAAAGTATTTTAATATGCATTCTTTGTTTAGGAGGCTGTCTGGGACCCTTTAATCGTTCTAATGACTCCATAGAATTTCAACACAGAGGTTAAGGAACAATTACATTTTCACAGATGAAACTATTGTGTAGGCTGTTATAAACTGTCTGAAAGGTTGTTCTTTGTTGTTAGGGTATTTGATCAAATAGGAAAAGAGGCAGATTATGTCATATGTTATATTTTAATATTTTATCATTAATAAAAATAAAGTAAACCATTTCATATAACCAAACCATGCTACGTATAAGCTCAGACTGGAAGTCATGTTTTGGAGAAGATTTGGAGAAGATTTACTAGATACATGACTCGATCTCAATATCAAGTAGCAGCCGCAACAGCAAACATCATAGACGTGGACATGTATTTAGATATCGAAGCAAGACTGAGGATTGTTATCTTGTCACTATAGGTACCATTAGCTAGAGTTCATTTGTATATGCAGCTCAGTTTTTTGATACAAAACATGAATTGTAAACAGCACATTTATGTATTAAAAGTGTACTTAAATGAAATAATAAAAAAAATAACATAAAAACTGTGAAACATACTAAAGAGACAGCTCGGTAAAATCTCAAAGATTCCGGGTTTCCAAAAGATAATTTAATATGACTTCTGTAGGCCTCACCTGCCCCAGTTTTACAAACAGCAAGCCTGGACCTTAGCAACTTCTACAGAAAACTGTTAGCAATATAAATCCGCAGGGGACAGGATATTTAAAAACACAATATACCATGACTTAACTGATGGAATGTTCTTTTCAATAGCAATTTACTTTTGGATCCAGGGAGAAATCAATTATATGCGTGGTAAGAAACAGTTTCCTTATTTTAACGGTCAGGGCCCACCAAGGAGAAGTACCAGAGCTTAAACAGAAGGACTAAAAGCCACTTTGTTAACAACAGAATGTTGGGGAATTCAAGCAAATCAATATATTTACTGCCGCTAAGCAATCAACATTTTACTCAATTAACAGCTACATATTATTTTGTGTAATTTTAGAATAGTTTCATGCTAATGCCTACTTTTTTAAAGCTTTTAATTTCTATAGACAGTGCGGTATGCTGGCCTAAGCCGACAGGTCCAGAAGACAGTAGCTATCAAACTGGGGGACCTAGGTCATTCTTTGGCAATCACTATGAAGGCTGTGAGGATTCAGCACAGCATCCATAGAGTGTTTTAAAAGGCACATCATATCCTGGCACGCCATGTCTTATAGTCACGGTGCCCCTTTTAATTTGGTTTAGACACAAACTGAGGAGGAGACGGCTGGACACACTGCCCAAGGTCGGGCCCAGCGAAGCATGAATAGTAATATGTCACTGTCTGTAGAGATTTAAAAAAAAAAAAGTGGAAGAATGAAAGAAGTCAGGGTCATCATATAATGTGAGATCAGTTCTTAAATGGAAGTGTTAGTGAATTACTGTAAGTTGATGTCACATAAGGAGTGATTGTATTCTGTATAACCAAGTCGAATTAACTAAGCCTTCTGCGTCCAAATAGGCAAACTTTCTTTTTAGCCTAAGCATAAAGTTACACAGTAACAGCAATTTAAAACGGGAAAAGTGGTTAATATATATTCCTTACTGAATAACCATGGGAAAATAGAACAAAATGGCCTTGAATGTGTTAATTTTGCAATCATTCATCTCCACTCACCAAGTTTGAGTAACTGAAGAGTTACTTTTCAAAGAACATTCGGTCTCAAGAGTTTCGAACAATGACATTTTCAAGGATCTAAATACTGGAAGATTAACATATACCTTCCCTTTTACTTTAAAAATAGTATTGTAAAGCATTCCGTTCATTCTGAAGGTTATAGATCACAGTGATCAAGAGCTGCTTCTTTGGGTAATAACACCATTGTCATGAAAATTCCCTAACTTTCTAAAGAAATGCTTTGCACATCTACACGACTTATAAAAACAATTACTCCCTATATGAGGGAGCATGGTTCTAAGGCAATGGATAAAGTCTAGGGTGGACATATGTGGTCTACACATGGCCAGCTTTATAGGCAAACTACGTGTTTCTTTCATTCTCTAAGCACTTGCTTAATAACTGAAGAGAGACACAATGGCAGTGCCATCTTCCATCTCAGCATCCTCACCTAGCTCAGGTCAGCCACCTGGTGCCCTGGCCTTACATAGAACAGGTGAGAACCATGATCTTTACTCCTACCCTACTACTAAAACATGAGCTCTAGACGGGCATTTTTTATTTTTTTTGTCAGCAAAGAGCAAAGGATTTCTTGGGACACTTTGGTAGGTCCTACAGTAGATAGATACCACTGGCTATTACCAGATACGCCAACTGAGAAGCAATGCAAGTGGGCTGGGAGGACTCCAAACCACCAAAGATATCAATCATGTTACTGCTCGGAACTAAATCATAGAGCTAAAATATCCTAAATGTTTGACATAGAATACTGACTACTTGGATATGAAGACTTGTAGCTGTATTTTTTTTGTGTTGAATTACAATAATTTTGAAAACATCAATTTTATTACAATATTACACAGCCTGTCTCACTGCACCTTCCAATCAATGGCAAATACACGAGGTAGATGAAATAGAACCTAAAACCACCGTCTATAAGAGCATTCATCTGAGACGCGTGACTCCCGTAGATATGTGACCCTTAAGAGATAAAGTACCATATGCAGGGCAATATTATTCCCGAGTGTTGTTTATGTAAAATTATTTGTAGATTAAAATTAATAATTGCGTGCTGAAGCCAGGCGAAGTGGTATGGAGTCACACTGCCCCCCTGTGCCTTAAAAATAATAATATATAATAATATAAGTCAATTTATTTATCGCAAGGGCTACAATAAATGATAAAGCCCATTTATCAATCTTCACACTTGGTGAGAGGAGCTGTGTAGCACAGGCTGGACACACCGCGAGAGATGACCTTTTTTAAAGTTTGAATATTTCATTAAATGAATAGTAAAAGATTAATCCATCATAGAAAGGAAAAGTTTAGCAAATTATTAAATGTTGCATAAGTTAAAACTGATTAAAGGTCACATTCATTCTTTCTTTGGTCCTCTCTGTTATTGGTTGCTTCAACCTCCATTTCCAAGAGCACCTCAATAAGGTTTGAAAAAATAGAAAAAATAAACCAAAAAAAAACCAAAATCCTCAGTTTATCAATTAAAATGGCACAAAATGCCACCTGTACCTATCCCGCACATGGAAAATATTGATGAATTAACTGATTATAATAGTAAAGCCAAAAATCACTATGGTAATAGAAATGTAGGCACTGGGACTATCTAAAAGCGATTCTGGTGGTCTTTTAACCATAGTAACCAATAAAACTGTCCGTCCAGGAGAAATATTCCACTTTTAAATATTTACACGAGAATCTCTTTGGCTATATAATTCCCATTATGGTCACATGGTATTTAATGGGCTTACATGTTCGAATAATAATTGTCATACAAACACATAAACTGGAATTTATATAACATTTCAGAATGCATTGTTTTTACTGCGCCAATTAAGTTAAACAATTGTCATCTAATAAAAAACCATAACGGGTAACTACAAGAGGCACAGGTGGGGCAAATGCCCCCCTCTGGCTACTTTAATCATTTTCTTGCCTATAGTTTCTGCCAACCAATCAAAAAGCATAAAATTCCTTTATCATAGATTGCCTGGGATGCGGAGGACCACCAGAGATTGCCAGGAAGTTACGAATAGGGATCTGGACAAAGAGTGTAAGAGAAAACGTCTGTGTGCAGACACAAAATGAAAGTAAGAGAATATTTTGCTAGCACCTCTGTCGGCATCATATTATCCGTATATTGAATTCCTAATGATTGCGGTCCCTGCCTGAGACTGAGCCCCAGGATATAACGTAATTTCCCAGAGCCCAGATGCATGCAGCATGTGAGGACTGCGAGGGAGCAGAAGACCAGAGCCATCTCCAGCTGTTGGACCACAAGAGGGAAGAGCCTCCTCCTGAGCCTATAAAGGTAGCTAAGCTGCGAGGGGGCCCTCAATGTACATGTGTGTGGGACGCATGAGTGAGCTTATATATGGAAGTGCGTACAAGTGTAAGTATCAGTATATGTAGGTGTGAGTATATGTAACTGTGCATGAAGCTACCTGTGAAGCTGGCGTTATAGGTGCATATTATACACTTACTTTTTTATACATGCATATTATACACAGGTTTGTATTTTTCCTGAGATTTTACGTTAGTTGTGCCTTCCACAACTCTAATTTATTCTTCAACTATCATCTTATTTGCCTTTAATTGCTTTAATTCCCCTTCCCTCTTTTCTCTAGTGCTATTTCATTGTCTCTAGTCTCTCAGTAAATGGGCTCTCTAAATACCAAATATTTGTTCCAACCTTTCTAGATATGGCTCAACCCTTGGAGGAAAGGGGTGCCTTTAATCATGTGAAGTGGACATATTCTCTTTGCATATTTTGCTACCTACTTATCCAGTAACACCGTGAATTAGAATGCTAATTTATTCCATGGCTGCTATGTATCCTTAAACCCACTACGGAGAAGTGGCCCTATCCCTTGTGCTTAATAACACTACTGCCTGTGCACTGTATTAAATATGACTTGAAATGTCTTTTATGTTATGACGGACATATTTGACAGACGTGTGACAGCTAGAAGTCTGACAAACAAGTAAAGATGCCATTGCAGCACACCTAATTACTATAATAAAAAGTGCTTCAGACGCAGAACTAGATAAGAGCAAGGCTTTCAAGGGAGAAAGAAATTTAAAGAAATGTCAAAATAACTAGAGATGGCTAGGCTAAGCAATATTATTCTCTTGGGTGCCCAAAATGATGCTTGTGAGGACCAAAATATAAATGTTTAACAAGAGTAAGAGTTTGAGCGGGTCTGTCCAACTTCTACTCTACCGCTCTTAATGAGCCACCATAGCCGCCTGTACAACTAATGATCGTCCCCATAATCGTTCCAGGAAACATGCTTTTTATTTCATATTTGTTTTTAGGAATATTCTGTTTTAGTCCATAAAGTTATTTATTATGCTACATGTTGAGCTTGTAGCATGTTTCATGTTTATATTAGTTTATTAGATTAGTATTAATTAGGTTAGATTTGGCCCTATATCTAGACTCAGATTGTCCTACTGAGCCGGGATCCTAGGTTTTTAGGTGTCCTATGAAGACAAGCGATGGGCCTTAAATAAGAAAACAAGGGGTTAAATCAGAGAAACAAAATACATATGAAAGAAAAGGTCACTGGGTCCAGCCTTAGCCTTTATATTAAATTTTTAAATAATTTTAGCTTTAAAGATTAAAGTATTGTATGGTTAAAGAGTAGCAACCTCATCCTGATAGGACTGCACTCTTCATAGATTAACACCAGGATGTATTATTCTGCAGCCTTACATTACGATAGCCGAATCAATGAATGAAATAGAATATTTAAAATGTTGTTGGTTTAGTTTTTATTTTCTGGACCATATGCAAAACTGAAGCTAAGCTCTCAGTGACTTTCTTCCCATGGACCACGATACGGAGGTATAACCGCAGCAACGTCTCCCCAGTACTGGTCTGATCTGCTCTGGGCTAAACTCTTGAAGCGAGGATTTTCGGATAACATGTCTTTAATGAAAATGTCCTCCGGTGCCGGCAGGTAATAACAATCTGTGGGGCCATGTTTACTGAGTATTGATGGTCTGAACCCCATCTCCGCACACCGCCGGCCTCTTCGGAATCGTCTAGATGGGTAGGGAAAAATATTGTCCTTTAATCTGATACCATTATACCTGCGGGATTTCCTCATTATTTTCAGATGCTGTGACACTACCTGAATTGGAAATAATAAGAACACAATGAGAGACATATATTTGATGTCAGACCTTGAAATCGCTCAAGAAACATTTGGCAAACATAGCCTTCCAAGCACAAATTCCTGTGTACTGTACAAGCACACCCTTCTTTCTTGGTTTAGGGTACTGGTCATGACAATAATGGAGTTACTAAGTGGTCCAATTAACACTGAAACCAAAAGGATATTCCCAAAGGGGTATTTATTTACCATTGTCATTGCCATAGGCCTAACCAAGGGAAGCACCACCTCCGTGTCACCATTTTTATTGCTGAGTTTGTGATATTACCTCATATCCTGGCACTCTGTTTTGAAGGACACATGGAGCCGGGCAAAAGGAAACCATTGCTGACTTGGCACAGTCGGCCATGGTGTTGATGGGCCAGTGGTTTGGCATCTTCCTTTTAACCAGCCCATTGAGTAGAGGGGCTACAGGGACCCTTTACCATTCAAGAGGGTGTTGGGGTTTCCTTCTTTGTGGCTGAGGGGCTGCCCTCCCTTGGACCTGCCTGCTAGTCCTAGTCAGTCTAGGCTAAAATACACCTTTGGATATTCCTAATGATTACACAGCTTTTGCAACTTTACCCCAGATTGACTCTTCATAAATAATATCCAACTATCTGATATCTATATATATTATGAATGCTCTACCCCAGTGAGGTCCTACTTCAAGAAGTTACTTACATCCAAGCTCCTGACCCCTATTTTTAAATAAACGCTGACTGTCCTAACACTAATCCCTTGTTTGAAATGTAATTAATTTCTGCACTTTTTCATAACTTTGCCCAAGGCGGTGTAAGCATTTAAATTTATTTAATTATATCTACCTTCTCTTTAGCCTTTCATTAGGCGAGTGGATAAAATGAGCTCAGTATTAATTCCATATCTTCTGTGCCCCGGTGAAAACATATTAAATGCTGTTAAAACATTAAAATATTGTGACTGGTGAATACACGGTGAGATCTTGTGTCAGCGCCATCAGCTATTCAGTTTAAGACAACTCACGATGCTTGCCGACGTAATTTTAAATAACTTTTAGTTAAAACCATTTTCTCTGATAGGAAGTCACGAGAAGCTTCGTTACAGCTTTTGTATTCATTTTACACCTGAATGAATTTGACAATTGAACGTTTACTCACCCAGCTACGAAGTTTAATTGAACAAACAAACTACAGTGGGCAAAGTTTAGCTATTTGCGTGGAAATATTTAAATACATAGAATTTACAGAGTATCAGAGCATCGTCGTCAACAAACGATGGGTATGATTGACATGAAAAACACATTTTTAACAATCGCCATTTACGTCTGAAGTTGATGGTAATTTATACATCAGTTCTATAAAGCAAAATGATGATGTCATATACTGGCATTGATTGGGATATCTCTTTAAAAAGTTGCCTGTTACAGATATTCAGATATTAAAGGAAAAACACTTATATTATGGGGTAAAGGATCAAAAACTATATACAATACAATATTGAAAAAGTACCCATAAAATGTAATTTCGGTAGTACATTTTTAATTGGATAAGTAACTGGTTTGTTCATTCTTGGTGTAAAATTATGATTTTACATTGGGAGCGCCAGAAGTGCCTGATTGGCCCCTGGAAAATATTGGAAGAGCCGGGGCTGGAGTTAAGTATTGTGCACTGCGGAGCGGGAGATGCATCCAAGCAAATATATCTCCTGAAGAGCAAAGGATCAGGGGACGGGGAAACAGACCGAATGTATAGAGAGGCATTTGATGAACCCCTCTATCCACTTGGATTAAAAAAACATTAATTACAAGATAACACTCTATTGCATTAAGGTGCATATGAGAGCTGAGATGTACTGTTAATGTTTATATAATACAATGTAATGTGAAGCAGCTCCATTGGGGTTTATTCACTAAAGGGAGCGTTGGCAGGAGAGTTGCTGGTTTTAACTCACTTCACTATTTGTTATAAACACAACACTACTAAGTTTATCCCATGTAAAGGGCTAATCTGGCCCTGTATAATGTATAATTTAATGCCTAAAGACTCCTTGAAGAAATCTCCCTGATTTAACTATACATTATACGGGGACCAGCCAAGCTCTTCCTGCAGCAGAAGGTCACTGGGGTTGGTCCATCATAGTGTATAGTGAAGTCAAGGAGCTGAAACCCAATCCTCTACAAGCTCTCCTGTCAACATAATTATGCCTTCAAAAACAGTTCATTAGCCTACTTCATTATTGAAACTGGGAGCATCTGTTCCTGTTGGTCATCACCACCCCGAGAAACCCTTCCACCCAGAACCCTAAAATCTGGATACTCAAATGGAACCCCTACGGTAGCCAGAAGGACAATTAACTCTTTCATTACCCAGGGATGTAGACGCATTACCAGGGACTGATCTGACGCTTGCTGTCTTTAACTGATAACGTCCTTGCCATGAGCTGCAGTTATTCAAACCCGGACATTCTATTCAGTTGGTCAGTATAGCCAGTTAGCCACGACCTTCATACTGGTAGGAGACATCCCTTACGCACAAACCTAATGTAAGTGCAATAAAGACGCATTACTTCTTGCTGCAAGACGGAAATTGTATTTCTTTCATGTTTTTTTCATATAAGAAATTTGAAGATACACATCAACAGACAGAGACGTTTGGACGGGTGATTATACCTGTATCAGGTGATTATACCGGTATCACACTAATGCCCTAATGACCTCCTTTCCAAAATTAACCGAACATACACTCATTAAATACATCCATTTAAAGTCTGATCCCAGGTTACAGCATGGCAGAATCTAACTCGCCTCATATTGCTTTCATATTTACCGTGCTTTTACCGCTAAAAGTAACCCCCTTCTGTTTAAACAGCCTAACTGTACTGCGAATTATAAATATACATAAAATATACCTATCTGGTCATGATTAATATATATATATATATATATATATATATATGCTGTTACATAACCGTATATAGTATAGTTCAGTAGACTTCATATATTTTATGCTGTTAATACCTGAAAACTAACCCGATGTAAATATAAGTACCGTGCGTATAGCAGATTACATATGCTAAAAATATTTTTGACATTACATAGAACAGATCCCTTAGAAAAGCATCAAACAATTACAATTATTCTTGATTAACAGAATGTAAAAAGTAAAATACCATTTTTTTAATATCCATTAGTTTTCCGGATTATTTTAAATTTCCTTGTGTGATAAAATAGGTAACAAACATTGGAAAAGAAAAAATGTCGGTGCGCTAAGCTAGTCTCAGGCTCAAATAATACAAATATGAGGCCTACCAAACAGGTGAGAAGCGCATGCAGTTTTTGTTTTTGTATTTGGTAACAAACATTGTTTTTGGAGTTTTTTTTCTTCAAAATTTGCAACCTCCTTTCTTACAAGTGTGTCACAGCTTTTGATTTGGATCCAACATTTTCACCAACCCAGGCGTTTTAATGATTCGACGGCATGTATATCATTTATCGGCCACTGGGCTTAACGTGCCAGGTACTATTTGATTCCCCAGTCCAGCCCTATTCAAGCGTCGCAAGCCATGCAACAGCATAGTGTAGATTGATATAGTCATATAGTATATTTCAGATAATTACGACTGGCAAACAAAAATAGCTATTGAAATAAGCAGCAGCAATAATGTTTGACCAAACCAACGTGATAAAAAAAGTTTCGTATTGAAAGGTCACAGGACAAGTACCCGTTCCCACCTGCATCCTATCCTTTTAAAAACATCAGAGTTTAATTAAACTCTTTAGACAAATGCCGCTTTGTAACGAATTCACTTCCTATAGGCAAATTAAGACAGAAATAGATCGCAATGTGATTAGAACAAGAGGATGAATAGCAAAAGGTCAGGCAGCTAATCAGCTAAATAAACGAGGCATGTTCATTCTGGGGGAAAAGAGTAAAAAAAAGTAAAGTTTCAAGGATTTGTAAGTCGCCAACACGAACAACGTTTTACTTTTAATCAAAGGTGATGCTTAGAGAAATATCTAGATTGTAAGCTTGCGAGCCGGGCTCTCCACCTAATGTATCGGTTTGTCTTAGTCTGTCAATTCTCGTCTTGTCAGACCCCTTAAATATATATGTATTGCATTAATCGCTGCGTACATTTTTGGCGCTATATAAATAAAAGATAATAATAATAATAATAATAATAATAATAATAATAATAATATGAAGGGTCACATGAACTCAGAGGTCTCTTCTTAACTTTTTCTATGTTGGTCCAATAAAAAGGAATCACCTTTGGCGCCATCTTCACTTGGATGTATATGGCTATATTTCTGTTTTCCTTATTAATACCTTTTTCAGAACAATCCATGGAAATTTTCAGAGGAGGTAGAAAGGAAATATTAGAGATATAAGTATTTCCTATACCCTAATATTACCATTCCGGTATGACTTCAAAACTGGCTTGGATTGATTCCCAATTGGGCAAGGGAGAAAAAAATTGGACAGATTGCTCAATGAAAGCCAGACAGATATATATCTTCACACGTGCGATATTTATTAAATGTCCGTTATGCTGCTTAATGAAGGCTAATGTCTGATCTTGGCGTTTAATATTGTAACGAGTGTGCAGAGATACGGTATCTGTCTGTTCTGCGTGTATAATTTGGGAGTTCTTCCAATTATTATATATATATATATATTATATATATATATTATATAATATTATTATTCCCTAATCTCTGGCATCAGCATTTTAAAAGTAGGGAGAATGTGGTCATAGTTATGATAAATCACCAGAATATCAGGATTTTTGCTCACCCATCAGGAACATCTTATCTTTAAGGGGACAATTGCCCCCAGGCTTCTATTATTTAAATATTTTTAGTCTTTTTGCTTAATGCATTTTTTTTTTAATGCAGTTTTTTTTTTATGTTATATTACTGGGCCATATAAATGGACCTTTAGCCTTTGCCTGTTATCCATTTTATTGAAATTATTATCAAAATACAATAACTTGTCTTATTTATAAAATTATACTGATGTATTTGAGGCATTAGAATAATTTTATACTTGATTCATAGATCTATTATAAATTTAGCAGATCCGTCATTTAAATAGAAACTATTTTTAATCCAGATGGATGCAGAAGAATATATGCAGTATTATTACATCATCAATTCTAGCATTTAATAAAGTGGGTGGGCGATCCTACTCAATTTTACCTTCAGTGTGGCTTTATTATTCCAAGCAATTCCAAATTTCAATACTTAATCCCCAAAATTTGTATTTTAAAATGCTATTTGTGAGATGCCCACGGTTAAGCCACTAAATAGCACTACCACAACAGATTATTTGATCACTTTATTTAGCTTTAAAATGGAACTGTAAATTTCCCCTTGCATTTTACTGTTCAATACAATAAATAAAGCAATCTAATGACGTTAACAGATTAAAATAACCAATATATGTACTAAAAAGGTGTATGTCATGGGAGAAGCCACCTTAATGTCAGGATCTCAAGAACTGTATGATTATTCCCCCTCTTTAAGTTACTCTGCTCTATTATTATGAGTGAATGATGGTAGAGTATATGGAGGATGATAGACATGTGAGTGAAGGGGGCACTAGCGGTGTTGGGGGGCATGTACATTATCATATGAAGATGATGTGGAGGATACTGGTGATCATGGTGGGTTTGTAGTTGTGTGGTGTATTTGCGTGTGAGTGATGTGTGTATAGAGTGTGGTCAATATAAAATTGGTTTAAGTGGGATGAGCACATCTAGGATAATATCCACAATATTATGGGGGCTTGTATTTAATCTTTTTTCGCATGTTTTTTTTATTCCCTCTCTGGTGATGGATTCCACACAAAGCACAAAGATTTACCGGTTACAAAGAAGCTTCTAAAATGCAACCAAAGGCTCAGCCACCTAATATTGTTTAATTAAAGTACTTTGCTGTGCTGGGGCTACTCCAAATAGCACCCAAAAAGGGAAATTCTCTAACGCCTCCCCATGTGGATTATTTTTGGATAGACGCACAACCACTTTATAGAACAGTGCAGCATGCAGCCGGTGCATTACCGTAAACACTTTCAGTCGGATATACAGACCATGCTATGGCATGATCACAGAAGTGGCCTGGTGCAGCACTTGTAGCAATGCCGTTCTCTCCTCTTAGTTGATGTCCCAGTGAGCTCAGCTTCAACAGGTCATGCAGAGGGAGCTTTGATTGAGAGGTCTGTGCTGCAAACTCATAGTTCTCAGTTGGATGACTTTAAGCAAGACATCTTTATGGAACTCTTAAAAAAATCAGGACTGTTGGGAGGTATGCTGTGCCCTCCCTAATGTAGGTGCCCCAGAAAGCTGCTTAGGTTATATTGAACTAAGATAATCCATGATACTTTGTTCTTGTTTTAGAAGACCTACTTAGTGATATAAAATCATAAAGTCACCTAAGAAGACATGGTAAAGCCGTTACCCCAGATCTCCAACAATGGGGCGTATATTGAGCATTTCACATGTGTTAAAGCATGGCTAGACTAATAAGGAATGTTTGCTTCCATTTAACACTTTATCTTCTTTACTTGGCTTTCTTACCCTTTGATGTGAGTAAGACGAAAAGGTCAAAAGTCTTACTGGGAATAACTCAAGGAACACCTGAATGAGGTTGTGTTCTCTTAAGAGTAAATTAAAAAGCAAATTGTGTGTCTAGGGAAATCAAATTACCATTATCCGGAAAGGCAAAAAAAAAAGGTATTTAATGTAAGGCTTAATTCTGCAGACCAATGTCACATTGTAAGTGCCAATAGATGAAAGACCGGCTCTCCTATGTGTCCTTGCCAATAATTTATTGTGCTATATCTGACACCAGTTTCCATACGTAACCAAGCAAGCATTTATCTGTCAGCAGTGATGGAGAGTAAATGAATTTCTTTGTGTACACATATTCGTCTTTAAATGGATCAATTAGAATATTGCTGAGCCTCCCTATAGAATACAAATGATGGTATTTTCATTCTGGATCAATATTGTGTATAGAGATTATACTCTGTTGTTCGATTAAATTTAAATTCAGATCAATGTATGTAATAAAATTGCAATGCCATCACTCCTAAGAATAATACATAATCTTCTCAAAGAGTCTTGTACGGTCGGGTAGCTTTGTAGAGCTATTTTGGCCTATTTTATCTTGGGTGCTTCAATATATTCACTAATCAAATCTTTAAAGGGATATTCTACTGTCCCAAACAACCTTATCAATTAATTCATATTGAAGAACGTCTTTAGTGTCCATTTTTCATTAAAATGAGAGTATTAAATGTGCATGCGTGAAGGGGATCCATGGACTCCATAGTGTAGGGTTGTTAGTGTAGTATTTGTGCTGGAAGATTGCTGTAGGATTAGGTGTTAAAAGTTTATCGGCTGGTTGGCTGAGTCAATGGAGGATTTCAAACCCTAAGGTCATCAGTTTGGAAAGTATGTTACGGGGATGTAAATTATTAAAGCAGTGTAGAAGTTCGAGAATCTTACTATTCCGAGAGTTTTGATGTCTTCCTTTGTTCTTTTTTTTCTACAAACACTGTTCCCAAGGAATGGCAATGAATATCACTTAACAGAATAGAACAGAAGAATAACAACTTTGTTACACTCGGCAAACGCATAGTGTAGAAACATACTTGAATTCAATACCAAAAAGCACTACATTATGCCTTCAAGACAGGACCAGATTGGCAATCATGGGGCGGCCCTGGCACTTTATTAATGATATGCCAGGCAATACACTAGGTTTTTATGCTAATATAGCGTGACATATCCAGCTGCTGAAGCGCAGATCAAGTAAGTACAGGGTGCTGATAACCAGCGGCCCATTGAGCATCTGCCAGCATGGGTCTGCCTCAAGGTATCTTGATGATCATAGAGTGACGTTCCCCAGTACGGCAGAAAGGAGAACACCTTTAATGCTCTCTGCCTGCTTGAGTAGAGGTGGGTTAGTATGAGGCAGTGACTTCAATGGTGATGTTCAGCAGGGTCTTTCAGGTTAGAAACCATGTTCTTTCAGGGACAATTTGCCAAGAATACCATAGAATGATGTTTAGAAAAACCAGCCCTAAAAGAATAGCAGAAATCCACATCACACTAAGAACAGATTACATAATAAAGATCAATATCATTTTTCCCATAATAAAGAATTTCAGAATTATATCAGCTGGCTACGTTTATAAATAAATTAGGGATTTAAATTGTCTTATTAAATGTCCTGCCAAGTAATCAAGTCCAATGACACCAAATGCGGTACGAAGGTAACATAATTACAGACTAAAATGAGAACTTCTCAAATTGCATGTTACTTTTAATTACTTTTGCATTCTAAATAAGGAGCACAGAATTCATTTTTGTTTAAAGTGACTTTGCTCCAACACTGGGACTCAAACGGAATGAAACATCTGTACATTTTGGTGGAATATAAATGTAACTAGGCCACAAATTCCAATATGTAACTTTATAAAGATTTTTATGTGACTTACCTATTTTTGTGAGCAGGCCCGGACTGGCTGCTGGTCACATTGGGCAAATACAGTGCCTCCAACTCACCTCCATCATCTCAGGTGGCCATTCCAAGGCATATTGTTTCAGACAAATAAATCCGTTCTCCAATACTAAGAATTGTTTTATTTTCTTACAAATATTACATCATAGGTCTATATTTTCATGACATAATAACAGCAAGGGGGAAAGTGTTATGGAAATTAAATTTTAGCTTGAGAACAGAGAAACAATAATAAATGGGCAGTTGTTCAGAGGTTTAGAGGCAAAAATATCCAATAAAGTACGATGTCGTCATTTGTCTAGCTAATAAGTCATCAAAACCTGCTGCAGAGATCAAACAAGGTCAGTTCTGCTGCTGTGTTTTTGAGGCAAACCCTGGAAAAGGCACACATAATGTTATGTTGTAACATATAAAGTAACATATGTTGTATTTTTTCTACATGCTGTGGTAAAATAAGATATGAACATAGAGTTCCATGCTCTTAGATTTGTTCTGATACTTTAAGTGGGTCATAAATTATATGTCGCTGCTACACTCTAACACTTTTTCATTGATTTTCTGCCAAGTTCAAAACGAAAACAAAAAATGTTTCTTAAAACAGCGCCCTAGGGACCCCCACCACATCCACGCTGCCATGGACCCACGCGTCAGTTTTACGCATTAACATATCATGCCATCAAAGATTTGTACTCTAGTGGTGGCACTGAATAGGTTAACTACACAGATGGAAGTTTCACACTCAAGCCCTGAAAAAGGCCAACAACACACGGTACATATACAAATTATGCAATGCCGTGCTAAATGGGTTAAGTGCATTGAAGAGGTTAAGGGGGTATTCCACCCATGATATGCACTTTAATGCAATGCGGCCCCCTTTGCAAATGCGGGGAGGATTCTGCAGAATGTGCCAGATGGCTTGCAGAGGCCTGAACGAGACCGCCTCGGGTGCGGGACAAGAAAGAACTCTCAATGATTTCGGCGGGAAGATGTCCCTGTGGCATGAAGATGAGACAAACTAAGATCTTTAACATGCATTCTTTGTTGGAAAGACTGGGGTGTCCCTTAATCGCACACCCAGAGGCCGAAGTCAGAGGTTGGTCGGCGGCTTTTGGTTACAATCTATCCATTACATTACATTACATGTAAGTGTGTGAGCCTTTCACGAAGTATCTGCCAGGTAGTTGATCCAATACCAGCCACTTGCTAAATCTAGGTCCGCTGAGCATTTGCCCAGTGGGCCTGTGGGCCGGTCCGGTCCTGTCTGCCAAACGCCTCCTTTTTGGACCAAGTGTCCTACCTTTTCTCCATTTCCTCTCCTGATGTCCCTTCTCTTTATTGGATATGGGTGTATTCAAGCATTTTATAGCCCGAGAGCTACCATAATGCATGTATAAACACAAAGTGGGGTTATACACGGGGCACACTGAGGTGGGGGGCACTGCACCCCTATAACTGAGGGGCTCAGCCGGTACCATCTAAGAGTGAGGTAATAGTGTGAGTGTGCGAGTGTGATTGTGTGTGTTTTAGCGCATGGTGTTAGTGTGTGTGAGTTAATGTATAGTATTAGTGTGTGGGTGTTTGAGCAAGTGCGTGTGTGTTAGGGAACAGGGCATGCCTTTACGTGGGACAGTAGTGATTTTGCCGCTCTATCCTGCTGTCCCACCGAGTTCTAACTTTGTCCCGCTTTTCGGTGGGACATCCGTATTTAGGACCGCAATCCCACTGTCCTGATTTCACACGTCATTTTGTGCATGCACACGCTCCATTACATACTTAATCGATAGAGGACAAAATTATATACAAAGTCTCAGTATAACCCTGCCCGGCATGACAGACAATCATGTGAGCTCCTCTTTCCCTGGAAATATACTATTTTGGATACAAATGGTACCTCGTAACATGTTGTCAATTGTGTGTAAGATTCTCAAGTGGGGTTTTAACGTGTGGCAAATAAACTCAGGGCTAGGAGGACAAGATGGCTCCCTTATTGAGCTCACCAATATAAAAATGTGCATCATCGGAATGCGTTGTTATCAGTGATGTCCTGCATGATGTCCTTTTAGGCCCATGAAGAATAAACGACTTTTGGATCATCTAATGACGGCTAACTTTGTAGTCTGCGGAGGTTACCGGTATGGATTTTCCTGGTTTACAGTATTTCTGCTTGTACTGGCGCACTCTGGTTGGATGTTGATATAAACAGGCGAGGAAAACTTCTTTACGGTTTCTGAGTTACTTTGCGAAGTCATTAAACCCCCTATAAGAAAAGAATAACATTATAATATCTGCCATGTTTTTGTGGGGTTTTTTTTAACTTTTCTTAGAAAAGTAGCGAGTCTAGTAGTAGTCTTTTAATATTTTTTATTTTCTTAATTCAACAGCATTTTAAACTCATAGCTGTAACCATTATTGTTATATTTTTGACTAAACAAATGAATATATATATATTACTACTCTTTATTATGTATTTATTATATTAACAGTCAGACCTATATAACAATGACTTGATCGCCATACACAATCACTGCTGCAGAGTCTTATAGCGCTTGGGGGGTTAACTCTTTCCAGGGGGCGGGGAAACACTCTAGAGGTTAACCAATGAACGTTAAGCTCGTGTGCCCCGGCAGGATGGAAGTGTAGTGCGACCAATGGAAGCGAGCATTCGCGAGCTGGGCCTTGCACTCAGCTGCTGCATCCTGCTGCCCGCACTGTGCCTGTTTCCTCGCCCTGAAGATGCCATCTACGGTATGCAGGCTGCTGCTTCTCTGCCTTCTGCCCCGGCTGGGGGTTCTGGCCGGAGATGAAGGCGGCAAGTATTCCCGGGCGAAGAATGAGAACCTGTCGGAGCGGGACACCGGAGAGTTCAGGATCCAGAAGCTGAACCAGGTCTGGGAGAAAGCCCAGCGGGTGAGTTCCTCCTCCGAGCTGTAAATGCCCTCTGCAATCTCTGCGCCCCCCCCTTCCTGGCTGTTCTTACCCCGCAGGGTGTAATCAGCTCCCAGGCTGCAGCTTGCGCCGGGTATCAGAGGCGCAGTTCAGGGGGTATCTGTGTTCTTCTTTTTGGTACCCAGCAGAGATGCAGCTTCATTCACTTTCTCTCATGCACCCCATGCGTGCCACTCAATCACTGATAATATTAACCCTTTCACCCTGCTGCACACAATATGTGGATGTTTTATGATCACTATAGGAAAGTGTAATGAAAGATTAATGTATACAGCGGTGCATTTAAATGGACCCTATAACATGCAGAGTAAACCGGCACAGCGATTGAGTGAAAACTTATTTTGGCCGGTTTGTCCGCATGGATGAGTTGTTTGTTAGTTTATACTTTCTATTTGTTTGTTTATAAATGCGTTGTTTATCTTTGCATGCTGTGTAACATATGTATGTTTGAAAAATTCTGTTTGGAACAAAAAAACATATATAGATGGAACGCAGTTTCTTGGTTGATGGAAGGCAAACTTCTGATAAAGTTTAGATTTAGGTAATTGGATGAATTCAGTTCGATTTAGCGCTATATAAGGGCTTTTAATATTTGGTTTCTTGCTAATGGAATACTTTGTGGATCTGAGATCCGTCTGACGGCCGCTGGTTACGAGGCGGTTCGTGACTCAGGATCTGATGATCTCCTGTAACTGTTTGCTGTAGCACATTGCTCAATACGGTAACAGAATAGCTGGCGCTGGGTTGTTCCACTGACAATGTCCTCTGGGTAATCGAGCAAAGAAAAGAAAGAATACCTTTTTATTTCATTATTTTGATTTAAAATAAAGAACGCCTAAATCTATATTATGCCTCATCTGCTGCCATAGCAACAAGACTTTTATACCTATATTTTTTAACTGCCCTCCTTTATAGTACGGGAGTCGAAGATGCTGCTTCGTTACAAAGCGATGCGACTCCCACCTATCCAAAAGGTGTAAAGTTCTATAATAACTTCCCTCCATCCTTTAGATTGCAAGCTCTTCTGAGCAGGGCTCTCCTCACCTGTCTGTCTGTAAGTCAAATTGTTATGTTATATAGTGCTTATGTCCTGTCTACCCTTTGTACAGCGCTACGGAATATGATGGCGCTATATATAGCAATAAATAGTTATCATCAGGACTGCTTTCGGTGGCCAGGGATCAGCCACTTGGGGTCCGTTGCCCAGGCGTTTCCAAAAACAAAGGACGTGGTCCGGATGCCCCCGGAAGAGTAACAGCCCAGGAAAGAAGTTCTTATAGTGCAAAGTTAGAAAAGTCTTGGGACGTTTTGATTGTGCTGTTGGTTGCTATGGTAATGTGACCACTTTATAAAAAGTATTTAAAATAGGAAGAACGTCTTGTATTTTATCTTTAATGAGATATGGATGGAGGAGGATACTGTCTGTCGTCTAAACTGCTTATACAGTGAAGGACGGGAAGCGATCGCTGACTTAAGAAAGGTTAATGCTTGATATAAAGGTCGGGATTAGGATCCATCGGCTGTGTTTTAAGCTGGGCTTTATCTATCAGGTCTGGGCCAAGAGTCTTGGATCAAAGTCACTTTGCAAACAGAACGTCAAAACCCACACGAGCGATGCATACAGAGCGCTCGGCACTTATTATAATCCGTTAATGTGCTTTTATTTGGATAATTAATTTGATCGTCAGCCCAAAAGGTCATCGTATTTGGGTGTTTTCCCTTTAAAGTGAGCGGCGCGTTTATCCAGCGTACGCCGTCTTTGTAACGTATACTTTAAATGTCATCTAATCAACACTTTACGAGGTGTAAACATTAAGCAGGTGATTGCAATACAAATGAATCTCTTGGCAGAGACAAACATGGATCTGTATTTTTGGCCGTTTGCCCCATTATTGGTATAAATTCTTGGTAGCTGTTAATGTCGTTTCCATCTAAGTTGGACTCTATAGTTGTTTTCCAATCCCTAGACGTCTATACACTCAACGTAAATATAATTATTGGATCCACACTGGACGCATATGGGCATTTATTGTTGTTTTGTATAGTCTTCGAATGATTTTGCTGGAAGTGCACTTCTTAAGTCTGTTATAGCGCCTACACCGTGTGGATATATCCAGTGAGCCTGGTTACCATGGCGACTAGTTATACTTACAATGCATATTTAATCGCTTACCGTATATTCCTTCCGGGCTCCTAGAAAAATCAAGAGGGGAAAAAACTGTCTCTGTGTACTAAACTCTATGTAAAAAGTAAAAATATAAAATAAAACAAACCAAAAAAAAAAGTTATATAAGTTATATAATGTGTAATGGCTACAGAATCTACAAATAATCAACAAATAAAATGTAATTATTATTCCTTCGCATTGTGAACTACCGTAATTCATCAAATGCTGCAGAAACTGATTGTTCTGCATTACGGACGCCACATCTATTATTTTTGTTTTAATGTACAGTCCTATAATAAGGTCTATTATTAATTATATTATTTTTTTCTGCAACCCTTATATAATTAAGGTTTGCGTAATAATTTTCTTAAAACTCCAAAAATGTAATGCGACGTTAAGGGCAGCTGGAAAATATACTAGCATCTTATACTAAATACTATTTTTTCTTATACCGTGATATCTTTGGCTTTGCGTTTTATTCTCCTTTCACAGATTACCCCCGGTGTCTTTGTTGCAGAGAGCCGATTTATTCTGCCTGAATATAATTCAGTTTCATTGCAAGGAAGCTCAATGATATTTTATTTCCTTTCAGCTCCAGCTATCGCCTGTAAAATTAGCAGAACTTCACAGCGACCTGAAAATTCAAGAGAAGGATGAACTGAACTGGAAGAAGCTAAAGGCAGAAGGCTTGGATGATGACGGGGAGAAGGAGGCGAAGCTCCGACGATCTTTGAATGGTAGATATATGTCAGGGCTGTCCTGTACAGCGGGCCATTACTTAATTACTCAAGGGGTCCATGTATAAAGTGGATATAGAGGCAAAAGGTGATCATTGTTGACCTTATTTGCATGTGCCTACCCAGAATCCCTTGTGGTTGTGGCAGCACCATGAGATTTCCGAGTGAAAAACAAGCCTTCTGGCGTGTCTGGTGTCTGTAGATGAGTGTGTAATAATACTTCTACTACCTCTTAATTTTAAGTGGAAGGGAAGGTTTACCCACCACAACTTATGTATAAATATATAGAAGTAAGAGAGGTCTCTGCTGATGTTTAACCGACCTCGCTACACGGGACATATTGGATTTGTATAGCTCAACATGCCGTGGAGGATTCCTCTCCTGGTATGTGAGTGCTGACACTTCAGGAAAAGAATCCCTTACTCTGACAGCCTCTTATTAACCTCCTGATCTATTCACTAAAGGACGTAACAAAGATGAAAGACAGCCTTCGTCGTTAAGGTGTTATAGAGAGTTTCGGTTTTCTCTTAGGTAGGAGTGAAGTGAACTGCGTTGGGGGTCACTGGCCCTGTCTCCCACTCAGCAGCGTTTCACTCATTAACGTTCCTTGGATTGCTTAACGAGCAATATATTCACAAACATGCATAGACGTAGTACTTCTTTGGAAAGGGGCATTAGCCATAGTGGTTTGCTTCAGCACTTTGATATAGGAAAGTATACAGGGCATTTGGTATTTTTTTAACTAAAGCAGGGTTTCACAAGGAAAAATAAATATATGGCAAGGGAATGGAAACGTTTGTGAATTTAACAGCTTTGGTTAAATCCATACTTTTTTGGGACCCGTTTAGTTTGTCTAATAAGTGTATCTCCATTTCGGTACTTCCCGGTGATATTGGCTTCAGTGTGTTGAATGATCGCTGCTGGCTAGGAGTCAGTAGAAAAAGAATTAGCGGTGCTATCATCTGACTCGCAGCGTACAGAGACCTCATTGTTCTGCTGTCTTACGAGAAAGGCTTAAGCCGAGAGGTAGAAAGCCCCCCCCGCTTTCTCCAGACAGGTATGAACCTCAGCCGCGTTGCAGTACAAGTGGCAGACTTCAGCCATTAATTAGATTATAGAGGCTTTTCACGATACGATGGTGTTCCATTGAAGGGGCTGTTTTAGTTGGTTGAACACAGATGATCGCAGAAGACTTGACATTCTAATGTATGTTGATAATTAAACTTTTTCCATTGTGAAGTCGTTGATTAACGTGAATGTTTTTCACAGGCTGGTTACTGAGCCTGGGTGGCTTTGGTTAAAAACTACTGATTTGGAAAATTGATAATGTGTGTGTTCCAAGGTTTCCATGCGGTAACGGCGCCTATTAGATACAAACGTACCTTATAGAGCAGGGGTGTCCAAGTTTTTTCTGCACTGGGCCACTTCATCAGAATTGTATACGTGCGAGGGCCGCACTCATTTTTCACTGTGAGAAAATATGGCCTTTAATAAAATATGAAGATTAAAATAAAGTAAATGACGCAAAAGCTTTACTTTTCCTCTCACTGATTTCTGGGACGAAAGTGTTGTGACTACAAATTCAGGATGATTAAAAATGAAATAGTTCTATTTATTGTAGGGATGCACCAAAATGAAGATTCGGGATCAAAACATTCAAGGTTCACTTAGCCAAAACCGAAAATGGCTCCCCACCTTTAAAAATAATAATACACAAGGGGGGCAGCTAGCTAGGTTTCAGCATGTACTGGCTGACTTGGCATGATAGGAGTGTGATTGCTAACAGCAATCACAGTCCCATCATGCCTAGGTTCCAGCACTTACACATCCATGCTATCACACACACATTCATTCATTCATATACACATTCATTCCCTCAATCACGCATACTCATTCAAACACCCTCCCCCTTACCTGCACTGCAGCTCCTCGATGCCACTCACTGACTCCAGCAGGGGGTGCGGCTTCCCTCTGCGTTCTCTGGTACTGAACAGAGGAAACAGGACTGGAGCAGAGTCATGTGATGTCACGTGAACTCTGCTTGATTCCTCTTCCTCTGTGCAGTACAAAAGACCCTCCCACAGGTAAGTAGCAGGGCCGGGTCGCCCTGGCTGCTGATCTCACGCGGACCGCACCTCGAGGTGCCCGCGGGTAGCATGTTGGACGCCCCTGTTAGAGAAAACGTTCAAGTAGCACATAGAACAGCCGGGTCATTCACGCCCCCTGCCCCCCCCCCGTAGATGACAATGTCCAAATAGGTGTTATGTACAAATAAATATTTTAAAGTCACAATATACCCCTCCGCTCTGTCAGATTCTACAAATGTCATTCCAGTTGGGGTTCCTTCTGTGTCTCTTTGCCCTGGTGTATTACTTGTGATTCTTATATTTATTATTCTTTTCCTTGTAGTGATTATGGCCAAGTATGGACTGGATGGTAAAAAGAAATCTCAGACAGACGATAACAATTTTATTAAAGATGGAAGCCAAGATGACATAAGTGATCCGCGTCTGGAGAAGCTGTGGAATAAGGTGATATATTGCATATGTTTCTACACTGTCTTTCTCGATGTCCCTTTTTAATAACTGGTGTAATACAAGGTACATTATCCTACTTGAGCTTTCTTTTTCCTGTTTGATTCGGGGTGGTGACTGATTGGTGTACAGATTACTTTCAGTTAAAGACTCATAAACTGCATTTTTGGCTACTGATGCCAGGAATTGCTGTAAATGAGGGCAGATTAAGTACCACTGTGTTGGCTGGCATCCGGGTTTCATCTTTCTGGCGCAGCCAAACAATACACTCATTGAAGGTGAGACTAGAGGTGTCATCTGACACTGATGTCACAGTCTGATTGGCCATTATAGCAGGTTCAGCAGTATTGGAGACATTGTATATATTTTTTTGCACCCCCCAATATCAGTGTCATTCTGCCTCCTCACAATCAACAAATGATTGCTTCTGGGCCATGTGATCACTCATTAATTGGCCAGTCCCAGTCATCACATGATGTAGCCAGGTGCTTATTGGTTCCCATGGACTGTCTCGATTGCAAGGCAGTCCCCTGCACCCAAACCCATCTGGTATACATGATGCTCTATGCCGTGACCATAGGATATAAAGCACACCTATTCATGATGGCCTAGAATGTTGGTGGAAGGAGTTGGACGTTTTGTTTGTGAGAGTATATGAGGTTTGTCAGGGGTTTAATGTAATATTTTGGCCGCATGTAGAGGAAGCCAGTAAGGAAAAATGTGGTCGATTAATTCTTAAAATGTTCTGCGTTATTTATAATTTATCTTAATCTTTACTTTTCGAATTTTCAGCTAGTTCATTTTTTATTTTTTAAACTTTTTGGCTAAAACATATTTGGTAATTGTGGCTGCTAACCCAGTAAACTTTGAGAAGGGATGTGTGCATTCTGTGTGACCGTCCAAATGGTAACGCAGCAGACTGAACTGCGATGATCTATATTCAGGTTCTTAAATGGATAATTTTTTAAATAAATGAATTTTTTGCTTTCTAAGGCAAAGGCATCTAACAAATTTTCTGAAGAAGAGTTAGAAAACTTGTGGCGGGAATTCTTGCATCACAAGGAGAAGATAAATGAATATAACATACTATTAGATACCGTGAGCCGGACGGAAGGTAATTCAATCATTCTGCGTATTCATGGAAATCTGAATTACTGCTTTCTGAACTCCAAAAAAAAAAATTTGCTGCTTATCACGTGAAAAGGTGATTTATTCTTTAAAACTTTGAGAGGTGGAATTGCTTTGGAGATTAACTATTTCAACCCGTTGTGTTTACTGTGTATTCATAAACATTTGTCATTTTGCTATTTAGAAATGGGGGATTGGGCATGCTGACGTGGAAGGATCAGACATTGTGATGTGGTACATGCTTCCCAATTATTAAAACCCTCATAAATTATTTAACCAATAATCATACTTTTATGTGACAAAAAAAGGACAGGCGAGTTCTCGTGGATTATAGCTACCAAGACTCTCAGAAGAATATGGATAGGAGCTATAACCTACAAAGCAGGTGCACCAGATGTACAAAAAAGGAAGGCAAAATGTAATTTAATGCTAATATTTATGTTTTTTGGTGTAAAAGGCATATAATGCGTATTTTATGCATCTAGCCTGTGATGTTTCATACCGTCGTCTCCAGTATAGCATATGGACTGTGTATTGTCTTCATCAACGACCAAATACATTCTCTGACGGATCTAGCCTTTCATAAAAATATTTAGTTTTGTTACTGTTATTTTGTTTAGCATATACAGGGGGGGGAAATGGGTCCACCTGGGGGGTATGTCTGGCCCCCGCCACTCGAGGCGTTAATAAAAGTGTCCTGCGAGCCATTCTGTTATATTGAACGTATTTTTGAGAAAGCTGGTTAAAAAGACGTTATCAAGCTGAGATTATTACTCTTTTGAAAATTAAAAGGAATAATTGAACCCTTCGTAGGAAAGTTCATATTTAACACACTTGCTTTTCTTTTTTGTGGGAATTAAATAATAAAAGGCTAAAGGGACGCATGCTGAAGTTATTACCAATGGGATCGATTAGCAGTGTGATTAGCGGGATAATTGCCCCTACCTACGGGCTGTTCTGCCTTAATGTGGTTTAATGATCGCGACATGGATTTGGTGGAGCTTGGTCTTCTTGTGCGTGGTATTTTTATTTTCTTTTTTTTTTTTCTTTTTAACTATTTTAATTAGCTGTGTAACAATGAAATGTACAAGGTTTAAAAGCCCACGCCATTTTTATCCTTTCATTATATAGTCCTTGAATCATTTCTTACTTAAAGCCAACTCACAGAAAATTGTTTTTGTTGCAGGCTTTTATTTTTACATATAGTGTAAAAAAAAAAAAAAAAAGTATTGTCTTTGACATTTTGGGTAAAATATACCATCTGCTAAGTGTTACCAGAGTTATATATTGGTTAAAAAATATAAAATTTAGGAATGTCAGCAATCCAACAGTGCACAATATATTATCATGCTCTTTTCCCTTGTCATCTAAATGACTTCTCATGCTTTATTGTGCCGTACGTGAGACCCTAACATATTGGCGACAGTATCTGAACATTGAATGCATATGAAAGTACATTGTAATGATTTGCATATGCATTCATTTAACTAAAACACAAAAAATGGGACTGCCAACCCAGAGAGTTGATTGGCTGCTTGGGACATCAATGGGAGCTCTTTCCTTTCCCGTACGCGTGAGCGATCTCGTTAGAACCCTTTCCCCACTCGCGGCATTCTCCGAGCCATCACCGGAACACACCGGAGGTAAGTATTTCGCATGGTCTGCCGCTAGCTGCCATATTCTCCAGGACAATCATGCGTTCCTCATGGGCCTCTTGAATTTGGGAATTCTGCCAAGGCTTTCTTCTCTAGCAGTAGGGTTCGGGGTGAAACATCTCCAGACCAACCTGCTAAGAAGGTCATCTAATGGAAAGTTGCATGCTGCAGCTTCCTGCAGTGTCTCTCACATACAGCTAACACTCTGCAGGGGAGTGGGAGTTTGAGTGAGAGGTTATATAAGAAATAAATTACCTATCTTGTCAAAAATAAATATATTATTCCTTTGAATGCATCTGTGTGACTCACTGCAACTATTTTGAAGGAAACATTCATGGATCACGTTGGGTAGCTGATTTACCGCAGAGGATGACTAATTGCTTAAGACATGCGGAAGGCATGATTTTAGGTGGAAAACTGGGGCATCTAGATACGCGTTCAATCAATCGGCGATCAATCTTATTGCTCGATACTGACATCAGCGGGGGCTGATGGTGTGCTTCATCATGATGCACACACTAACTAAATGACCTCTTTCATGAGCTTAGTGCACTCTATTAGCTTTTAAGCAGATATATTACTTTTCACAGATCCTACATTTACATTTCAATTCACTAAGTAAACCCAAGTAATATCTATAGCTTAAACCAATCAACATATATCTAGAGATGTATATCTTTGAAGCGGCTGCACGGAAAACATTGAATTTGGACCATAGGGGAAGCAGCAATTTTCCCTTTCACTATTTACCCCAACTTGGTCGTTTTTGGGTTTATTTTATAGAGATCCACAAAAATGTAATTAACCCGGACGAACATGAAGTTAAGGAAGATTTCTTGCACAGCAAACATGCAGATCTCAAGGAGAAGCTACGTAGCATCAATCATGGATTTGAACGTCTGCGGAAACTAAGTCACGAGGGTTACACAAGCAGCCGGGGTAGGTTCCAGTGACCTCATAGACCTTTGCTTTTTTTTTTATTTTTTTTTATTATATTTGTGTGTGTATATCTCTCAATTTCATTGTAAAGTTCAATGCACCTCAGATTCAGATTCCCATCAGTAGGCATGCCTTAAATCGCAGACAATAAAATATTTTCATGTATCCAGGGCATTCTATACTTAAAGAAAAGCTGCCACCGTTTTTTAATACTAGTACCAAATTAAAAACAGTTATAATCTTATAGTGTGTTCTGTGTCCTATTTTGCACATAATGTTTCAGATGCATATCAGTCCTTTACATGCGTTCTTGCTCGATTATCTAAGCCCATTCTGCTAGACAAATAGGCCAACTCCTCACCATTTTGCTTTGTGTTCAGCCTCCGTCACGCAGAGGGACAGTCTAACTATGACTAAGGAAAGGACTTCTATAGGATGGCCATAAAGTATCAGCTCAATGTGGTGCAGGGAAAGCCGCCTAAAAGTCCGACTCACATTTGTTCTCTCCTAAAGCAAAGTACATTGCTGTTTGACGCTTAATTTTGATACTTAGACATATTTTCCCATGAGAGTCATTCAGGGCAATGTGGGATAAGGAGCTAGTAAAAACAGGGGAAACCTCAACTAGTCTGTGTTTATTATAACAAAGGAGAAACTAAAATAAAGCTCAATGTTTTCTTTTACGTTTACTCTGCTGGTTTTATGTCCGCTTATTACAGATTTTAATGAGCCTAGAGTGAACGACTTATGGGAAATGGCGAAGGATGGAAACTTTTCTGATTCTGAATTGGAATCATTTAAGGTAAGAAAAGAGAAACCTTTTCACATAGAATCCCTTCTGCAATGCACGGGGAGTCTAGATAGGAGTGGATCAGGCGTTTAGGGGTTGTATTTTTATTTTTTGTTTAATAAGAAGCAAAAATATTTCCAATGAACGGTCAATATATATTTGCATTATGTTATTTGATGACTTGTGTATTAGGAGGAGCTAAAGCATTTTGAGACCAAAATTGAGAAACACCAGCATTACCAGAAGCAGCTTGAAATCTCCCACGAAAAGCTAAAGCATATTGCCGAGACCGGGGACAAGGATCACCTGAAAAAGAGTAAAGAAAAACACTCCATGCTAACAGATAAGATTAAAGAATTGGGGTACAAGGTGAGAGCAAATGGCTTTGTCTTACAAAATGAGTTCACAATATAAAGCTAGTTATCAGTAGATGAGGTATAATTAACTACTGAGAAAGTGTAATGGTTAGGTGTGCACAGCTTCAGACAGTTTAACGAGATAGGGCTTCTGTTGTTGTAGCCGACTACAGCTGACTGTGTGGTTTGAAACATGCAAGTGACATGAATGATACTTTTTAGTTGGCTTTTTCAAAACATGCTTATTTGTGCTCTACACGGCCTTCCTTTACTAATGTCTCTAGTGTAATAACATGCCAAATGTTTAGTTCATTTTTAACATGATTTTTAGTTACATTAATTTTTTTAATTTCTCTGCTTTATCTAGTTAGATTTTGTTTAGTTTCGTTAGTCTTCTGTAAGCCAGTGTAGGTCAATCATTTCAATAACTGAATTCCTATGTCTTTGTTTTTCCTTCTGAATCAGGTGAAAAAACATCTCCAAGACTTAACCAGCAGGGTATCCAAAAACGGTCTGAACCACAATGAGCTCTGATTGTGACCCAGCAACCATTCCATCAACGTAAAATGAAGAATTAAGCTAACTAAACACAGGTTATACATTTCATCAAGTTGTACCCAATATTGTGTAAAGTGCGGAACATTACTGTTTATCAGTCTAAACGTCCTGCCTGTTTCATGGGTGGGAGAGTTGCTCGTATTAGTAAAATAAATTGTGCTTGATTTACAAAAAGCAACACATTTGGATTTCTGCAAAACCAAAACAAAATCATCATGATTAATATTGCAAAATTTGTAGTTTTATATATATAAAAAAAAGCAGTTTTGTGCCTCGCTAGTTCATTTCTTTTTCCCACTGATTTTTTTATTTTATTTTACACCCACCTGTCACTATAGCAGAAATCCAGTTTTCATAGTAGTAGATATGAAGCCACAGATCAAGGGAAGGCCGCCCATTCTCTCCAGCTTTTTCCACATGCAACATTTTACAGTTCTAGAGACTAAACTAAACTCATGTCATGGTGTTCACAAATTCTAAATCGGCAATATAAGCATAACAAAAACCCACCTTATTTGTATAACATAGGAACAGCCACCTTAACTTCCTTTTCCCACCATCTGCGTGATTAGTTCTCTATTAAGATTTCACTCATCTGTCTAACCCTTAAGGTTATTTGGGAATAGAAATTGATAAGGAAATGTTGTTCGTGTCATACTCAGACACAAATCTCAGCTTCCATGAAGTGAACTTTTCAATATCTCCAAACACGCACAAAGTGTAGGTAGGTTTTAATTGGTTGTTTTGGCTATGGTGAAAGCTGTCGGTCGCCATTTAGTCTTAAAATTCTGTGAGGAGCATACCTAGAGTATTTGGCCCCCGGGGGAAATCATGGATGTGGCACCCCCTGCACAAATGAATGTGGGCAAGAATATTTATTTCACAAATTTGTAAACTGTATGTCAACTGGAAAAAAACTACAAATCTGAAAAAATAAATTAACTTATAAGTTTAAATGAATAACACTTACTGAACAGTTACGGTACAGCATAACGCCTATTACTATATACTGAGGCAGATATTGATGTTAGTGCAGCATAACCCCTATCACTATGCACTAAGCCAGACATTGACGTGGTAGGCCACTGGCCCTAAAACGGGCTACCTGTTGGGCCGTTGGGCACCCCCCTGATGAGTGGCACCAAGGGGCAGAACGCCCCCCGACTCGCTTTAGGTACACTATCCCATCTTCTCAGAGTGGGAGAGATTAATTCACTGTAATACTGATGTGGGAAGCTTGTTAAAGATTTCAAGACTACGTAGGTCTCTTCTTCAGGTATATTCTCATCAATCAATATAAGATGCCTGAAGAAGGAACTTAGATTTGCCAAAGGTTTCATCGTTTTTTTTCCTGTCTTTGTCATTTGTAATGTAATTTAGTTTTAGGTGATTTATGAGATAAATTTGAAGTGCATTTCACATTCCGCTTATTGCCTCTTCTCTCAGTCGCTAAAGGTTTTGTATATCATTGTGCCAGATGACTTGCTGTAACACGATTATTAGATTTTTAAAATCTTGAAATAAACTTTTTTATGAAACCAAGTTTTATTTGTTTTTATTTCATTATTAAATGGTTCGATACTGGTGAGTTCAGACGATATGATGTGATGCCCATACATTGAGGAAATTATACTAAACCTTAATCAGTGTTTGTTCTTATCATATACCATGTCAGGAAAAACAGACAGACTGGATTGGCTGCTTTTTATCTGCCGAATGAGCAGGAGTAATGAGGCATTTTATCCCTTTGAGACCAGGTACATGTGAAAAGATGTCCCTGAAGGACCAATGACTTCCTTGGTACGTCGTGGGTTAAAAACAGTCTCAAGTTTCGTTGATCACTTCTACAACAATCACCAGAACAAATACAGTTTAAATGACCCAAGGCAGTTGTAAGCACAGTAAGAAATAGAAATTCACTGGGCCCTAAAACCCAGGTTTTAAAAAATGTATACTTTTTTTTTTTTTTTTTTTAATACTTTTAGGTTAATATTGTGTAAAAAGTATGGTGGGGAGTAGTGGGAAATTAGAGTAAGGTAGGCATAAAAGTAAACTTATTTAGCTGTATAGGGTGGCTTCCAAATCAGGGCAGGTCAATGAATATGTTTTTGGTATTTGCTGTGTTTAATGTATATGTCTGTAAAACTGAATAAATATTTTAATCCATTATTTTTATTTTATCTTTATATAACAATATGGTTTTATTTTTTTAAAAGCCCTACTTGAGAAAGCAAGTGATAACATGGCAAAAACATGAAAAATGAGCTAGTACTGTAGTGTAAAATGAACTATATACGATAACCATGCCAAAGAAGCTCAAGCTGCATGAACCCTAAATTATGGGTAAATAGTGCGCTGACATCTACACACCAACAAATAAGTAGTACATAAACTCAATCCTCCGCTTATATAATTCAGGGAATGCAAGAACATGAAAAAGAGAAAACAAACCACAACAACGGTAATATATCTAGTTTAGATATGAGGTAGTGAGAAACATATAAAAATATGCAGTCACTCTTCCTGAGGAAAGTATACTGCGCTATAACAGCCCTTTAAGGTATCTGTGATATAAGTGGAACTTCGTCTCGTAGAGCGCTTATGTTTAAGTTGTGAATGGCCTGTAACTCCACAAATGAGCAAGATAGGAGAGTAAGCAGGAAATTAGTATATAATTGGTGAAGATTAGTGAAAATTAGTATAAAAAAAAATATATTAAAACAATAATAAAACCTTATTAAAAGTAAAGAACAGGAGGTCGCCACAATCCCAGTGGGTTCATAATCCGGTTGCCTTGCCTCTGTATAAGAGCTGCTGATAACCGCCAGTCCATGGATTGTTCAACTACACTGCAAAAGGTGTCTTTAAATCTCCAAACACAATGATTTTCACCCAAGTATATATTATCGTGGGCTCCCTCAAGGTGTTTCTACACTTTGTGTCGGTTACACCCACGGGTTACACCTTAATGAAGCCCTGTAGCATATTTTCTGTAGCCCCTTTTCTGGACTCCTTTTATTAGAAGATATCCAGAAGACTAATCATTACAGCTTTACTGATTAAATGTAAGGTTCTAGATTACGTTATTCATATTATTGTGGCTTTGTTCTATCTATCCCCTCTTCTATCCGGATTCTTCAGAGTTTTTTGTTTTCTGTAACCTGCAGACCTGCTTGGGTTCTACCTCTTCCTTTTTTTTTTTTGTCTACCAGGCTTAAGGTGCCATTAGCATGAACGGTTGTGGTTGGGGATGCTTTGATGAACACCCAGCAGACCCACGGTAGGTAGTAACGGGTAGGAATACAAATGAGCAACAATTCTATGCTGATCATTACTTTGTTCACAAGAAAATGGATATCAGTGAAGCAAACCAGTCACCATACAATTATTGCATTGTACTCCTTTCCTCTCTTCAGAATCAGGGACAACTGCTATTTGTCAGCGGGGGCACAGACAGACAATTAGTCTTCATCATCACAACAGATGAGAACTCATGGGAAAACCTTACAGAGCTGTGTGTATTTCTAACAGTAAATTGGTAGATGTCAAAGGAAAAGTACAGGACCGATCGGGCACTGAAAACTCACATCCAAAACGTTAAATTACTAATCCCGACGTTCTTTCATTCCCGCAGACGAAGAAGCCATAACAATCGTGCTCATACCATGAGCTGAATATCTTCATCCAGCAAGTAATATTTCTTAAAGCCATGAAAGAATATCTTAATTTAGTGCTAAAGGATATAAACAACTGAACACCCAGCAAAAATAGATCTCTGCTCTTGCTCTATGGGACCTCAGGGATAAGTATTGGGGCTTATTATTATATTTTAGTGGTCTTAATGGTATAGTATGTCCTCTTTTCAGATGACACAAAAGGTCTGCAACAGGGTAGACATTCCGGGAGAAAAAGTCAAATGGAAAATGACTTAGACAAAAAAAAACCCAAGGCAGAATATAGCAGAATATAGCACTTATGTCAGTGACAATGGAAGAGAGTGGCTGAGGAGTAATTATTTCTGTAAAGGTAAGCAGACAATGCAATAAAGCAAACTAGATGGGAGAAATGGTTCTCAACTGCCATTAAATTATATGTTCCTATGAAGGGATATCCCAGCAAGTCTCTCCAATGGGAAGGGCAGAGTTGATCGCCTACCATTGTCAGGGGCATGGGTGACGGGTCAGGTGGCGGTCCGTGTCTAGGGGCAGGATCAGTCTTTGGACTGTGCTCAAGAGAGATACGTGTTGCTTTGTCCAGCTGCAGATGGCTGTCTGTCTTAGCTCTCTTTAGCCTCATCTGTAGACACTAGCCTTGGGGCACCAAAGGGTCTGCGGAGCAGGCAGCTATGTGCAGACTGCAGAGGTGGGTCTGGAGCTTGGAACCAAGGGAGGATCCAGAAGAGATGTCCATGTCAAATAGGTCAAGATTCAGGTGATCAAAACACACTACATAGGGGTAAAGCTAGTTGAGCCAAAGTCCACGCTAAGGGTCAAATCCAAAAATACAGAGCAGAAATATCAAAAGCCTCCAGATGCAAGTAGGGTCAGAAACAAATGCACTAGTAAGGAGCTAGGGGCATGCTGAGGAAGATATGGGGCCATGATCACCTAGCAAGCCCCAGTGAGGTAGAGGCAGGCATGCAGCCAATGTCAATAGGGAGGCAAAGACCACCAAACCTAAAGCTGCCTGCTGGCTTAGTGGTTAGGTATAGTACCTACAAAAGGGTTGCTGGTTCAATGATGGATATACTTACAAATACAATTTTTGGGGTGTAAGTTTAAAATCTATCTGCACAACCATTTAATACAATGAAACTAATGTTAGCATCAAAAATTCATACCTATCTGATTAGATAACCTACCAGGAAGCTCATTATATCGTCCTGCTTATTAAAGTTTCCCTGTCTGCAGCTGATCCAAAACACCTGAAAAGCTTTAAGGCTTTCAATGGCTTCCCTGCAATGCTTTGTTACTATCGTTTCAGGTTCTTTCTTTAAAAAAAGAGAAAGGCCATTCTTGGTAATGTGGCTAAAATGCTTAATAACCGACTTTCATGGCTTTAGAGGCTGCTGTGAGTGGGGGTTTTCATTGTGACATAGCTCCTTCTGCTTTGTTCAGGCACCATACAAACTATTACTTGAACAGACTTTCTGATAATTTGACCTACTTCCCAATGTGATATGAAATCTGTTTGCTAAACAATACGCTAAATGTGTTAAAAAACTGGTTTGGTGTTTTAAATCTCCTGTACTCTTAAGTATAGAATTAGGCTTCAGCAGCTAAAAGGGAGGCTTATCAATTTGTAAAACATGGTCTATTTTTTTTTGTGAGGGGGCAGACAAGTGGCTGCAGGGGTCGCCTGGGCCACCAAGAGGGGCAGGACCTGACGCAGTTGCAACCCCTGTGACCATGGTTGTGGCGCCCCTGGGTCTATAGATTGAACAAACAGCGAAAAGGGTCTATCAGATCCAGATATCACCACACAGATGCATTGGTGGAGTATCTCCAATTAGCCACAGATCGCATCAGGACGATCTCCCCCATCAAGGACAGATCCGACACCCCAATTCTTGGTTACTGAATTTGATGGCTTGGAGACTGAACGGACAGAGCAAAAGGCCTTTCATCCTCCATTATAGACATCATGCTACATACATGCTACGTAGAAAAAGCTGGTAACCTCCCTGCAATATATACGAACTTATGGTAATATTTTCTTCCTGGTGCAGGTCTTGTGTCCTCTTACCTAATTCTCCCTTGTGTTTTGGACTTTCTTCAGCAAGGTTTTTAAATGGACCTGAGACTGGCTACCCTTCGGGTCCAAGTTTCTGCCCTAAGCATCTTACGAGATACCATGATGTCTCTGTTGGGCCTGATAAGGTGAGTTTTATTTCACACAGGCAACGTTTCGACACATATTCTCTATTGGTCCTGATCACCTCAAATCAATCCTCAGTGGCTTGGGCACTCACCCACGCATAGCCCTTCAATCATTCATATTCAATGTATGAGATATGTCTCTGAATTCCTTGGATCGCTACGTCCAGATACCTGTATCAGTCAAGAGGTTTCTGAGATGGTGGTTGCTTCCCTAACATCTTCTATGAGAACAAGGCGATCCTTCAGCCTCTCTAGAATTTAGACTTAGTTGTGTCTTCCTTTCCTTTGTCTCGGGAAATTCTCCACCCTACTTTCTGTCCATCTCCCAAGAACAGGTAGGAAAGTCTTCTTCACACTCTGGATGTCAAGAGGTGCTTGCTTATTTACCTGACTAGGACTCTGGAGGCATTCTACTTTTTTCACCTTCTTCTTAATATCTCTAAACCCACCATTGCTAAATGGATCTACCTTTGAAATGTCAGAATCTATTCCTGACCAAATATGCAAAGCTGCGATATGAAATAATCTGCACACCTTCTATATAGTTAGACATGTCCTCCTTTGGCAGATGAGTTCTAGAAGCAGTCATGTCCTGATCCGATATCCTCTCTTTGTTACATCTCACTTGTGCTGTGTATGACAACATGGAAACTGTAAATTCTTACCTGGGAATTCCTTTTTCTTGCCCATCCTTTGGCAGTATATATTTGGTTCCCACACAATATATTTGTGTGTAGGTCTTTGTTATTACAGTGGGTATGTGGGAGGGGAGGTCTCTCTCTTATAGTTCTGCTTTTCCTACCCTTCTTCAGACGAGAGGAGACTACGGTATTTCACCCGTGCTGCCAAAGAACAGACAAGAAAAAGAAATTGCCGGGTAAGGTTTTATAATTGTTTGTCACATTTCAGATTTTCCCGGTTCTAATTTTAGCACAGATGTAAAACCAGTTTATTATTTTCTTTAAAATTTCCTTATTTACGTATGAATATCAATATTCTATTTGTTATTAAGATAATAGTGGTGATATCTCTACAGTACACCTTGTGCTAGAGGCTCATGCTTAATCTGCCAAAATAAGTATAGTCCAGGAAACGTTACCACATCGTAGCACAGGACATAACACAACATTCCCCTAATATTTTGGGAAATGTAAATCTAAATAACTTAAAAACAGAACAAAAAATGTTAAAAAATTAGTTATTATTTTTTCCAGAACTAAGTGATAATAGGAATAATAGTTTTGTTTTCTTCCCCTTCTTCTGAGTCGTGTAGAATTGTGCGCATGTATTTGTGCTCACTGTTAAAACACGGCCACATCTTCCGTGATTAGAAAATTCCGTAAGGTACAAACCATGCCTCTAATGCTAATAAACACTGATGATGTTCATAATAAAATCCATATAAAACAAAAATGAGAACACATGACAAAGGGTTAGGGGGCAAATGTTGTTCTTTTTATTAATATGTGCATCAATGTAATGTACTCTATTTGAATATATATATATATATATATATATATAATCATATATATATCATATAAATATATATATATAAATTCCTAATCATATCTGAATCAATGCAGTTCTGCTTATATCAGAATCAAGAAACTCAAAGATCAAATAATGTAAAATTAAAGGGATTTTGATGAATGTACCCTACATACCAGATATACACCTGTTCAATGACTACATAAATGTAAAAAATCCTCAATATGGAGAATTATTAATGCGTTTCGGATCTTACAGGGTAACTGTCACCTGAATAGATTTTCTGAAAATGAGAATATATAGATTAGGGAGTTAGAGTGGCTTAACCCATTCTGAGAATAGAACATGAAGATGGCTTCACCTTTGGTATATAAGGTATGTTCTAGTACATATATTGTAACAAATTGTAAGTTTGGATATGGTAAAGGTTACAGATCCAATGCAAGAATTCTACAGTTCTAACAGTGAGTAGGAAAATATATGCAGTGCTTGCCTGTGATCAAAAAAAAATACGTGTACAAAAATAGCATTGCAGGTTTCCATAAAAGTCCAATATTTATGATGACGCAAAACATGATTTCAAACACATGTAAGAAAAATAGATTCCACTATTACTGAAATGTTGATAGCCTCGGTCATTTGTTGCACATCTAGAAGTCTCCCATGATACCTAGCAAGCCGAAGACATCTGGGCATGGTGGGACTTGTAGTTCAACAGCAAATGGGAGGCAGTGTGTTAACCAGTATTGTTATTAGTAATCCATTAACCCTTTGAGTTCCATGGGCGTATTGAAAAAGCTCCATGTGAAAATCTGTATACAGTGCCCTCAAAGGATAAAAGCAGATACTATAACAAATATTTATGCATAATTCCAATAGTGTTATCTACATATAACAATCTCAAATAGTATACATCATTTTCAAAACAAATCATGATATTTTACAATAATGAAACCCTTCCAGTAGCCGATGGCAACGAAACCTATGTTCAAGCAATATATTTCACACCCATCATCTACTGAATGTGTTTTAGGAAAATAGTAGAAAAATAGTCTACAACAGTAAAAAATAGAAATACATTTTTTTGTTTTGACATATAATTGCATGTATGTATGAAATTCTGCCTGCACTAATCAATCTCAATCACTTACAGCAGCGTTAGAGCTAAAAACTGGATTTTAAAGCTGCTGTCAGTATTAAAATAGCCTGTCCCATTATAAAAAAATGGATTTCTCTGAGCATACAGTGCTTCAGAAAGTTATATATATGTTAGCATGGACAAAAGTATGTTTTATTTCATTTTGTTCTAATAAACTTCTGAAGCGCTGAACGCTGCAATTGTTGTCAGTCGTGTAATATTTTTGGATTCCTTGCCCAAAAGTACGATACTTTATGGCAATGCAGATGAAGTCCTATTTGTACAATAAAATTCTTTCCTCCATTCATTAGAGTGTCAGGCTGGGTTATTGCTACTGGGCCATTCTATTGTTTGCCACAGGCAGCATGATAAGAAGTCAGGGGATTTGTCTAGTAGATTGTGTTAATATAACAGGGCTATAACACAGAAATGGATAATATGCAGCTGCCGGAAAACATTCTATTATGCAAAAACTTCTTAAAAAAATACTTTTGAAAACATATTTTTATCAAATATTTGTAATCATTTTTTAGTGTGACTTTCCCTTTAAATACTTAAAAAAGTATGTTTTCAATAGTACATGCCACATATGTATGAATCATTTTCCCACTATTGCATTATATTTTAATACAAATTACATACATGCAATATCTTACAATTACTCAAAATTACTAGTACGGTTCCATTTGTTACATGTTGCAATTTTTTTTCTGTTTTGAAACAATTAATAATTATTTAAAAAAAGTCAATACCGCAGAGATTAAAACCAAGAGAAAAAAAAAACAAAACACAGTAAATGTTCAAGATATCAATACTGTACATAAATGCCCCCAGAAATTGAATATTAACCCTTAGTGAGCCAGACTGAGTTAACCCACTCTGGAAATGAAGGGGTTAATGGGTACAGTAAAACGGAAACATACACATTTCTACTAAGGAAAAAAACAAAATAAAAGTCCTGTATGTGTAAGACCATGAACCTGAGGAGGTATGTTGCAGACCGTTTTTGGTATAAAATGATACACAAATAAAATTAAATAGTGATTGACAAAAAAAAATAAATACGCTTACAAAACAATATTGCAACATTACAGGAAATTCTGAATTCTAAATGTAAATACCAGCAGATATGTAAAATGTTATTTTGTCGCCAAGACATTGGGCATTTTACCAACCATACTAATCTGCCTGATTTCTAGGAGGAAATATCAGCTTTGGAATGACCCCTTTGTCGACATGCTACATACAATTCAGTTCCAGTTTCTACAGTGAGATCTGAATAGCTAGGAGTTGGCCCTTCAAGCATTGTCCCTGATCAGCTGTCACTGGACTACAACTCACATACACCCTAGAATTACTTTACTGTAGTCAATCCGCAGATAGGGACCAGTTAACTCAAACCTGATATATATCATATATTGCACTAGCAATAGTCAATCTTGATTGCAGTCCAACAACAGCCAATGGGCAAGAGTTGCCCAAATCTGATGTACAATCAACCCTCTATGACGTACACATCCTTCAGGAAACTTACTGAGTAATTACAACCCATATCCCATAGGTAGGCCTCTAATAGAAGACTATGGAACACACGGCCAGTCTTGAGTTGACTGTCCACAGCACCCCAAATCAGATTATATAAAGTTCCTCTTCCCGATGACATCATGGTTGAGATCCCTTTTTTCTCTGTTCTAGTTCTGGAAGGCGGTCTTCTCTGGACTGCGCATGCTGGGATCCCACTTTGTGTGCCGTCTCAGTTGCGGCAATGTCTATCTGCGCATACTTGGTGGAGCCACTGCCTATAAACCAAAGAAACACGATTATTAACAGGAGTTCTGCCCATAAGATGCGATTAGCTCCAAAAATGTAAAACATTTGCATATTGTCGCTTAGGTTTCTGATATTTGGGACACTATATAGAGAAGTAATAAAGTAATGTTTGTGGAGAAAAATATTGGTCAATTTCTGCCTAAATTATTAGTTAGGAGAGGAGATGATTGAAAGCAATACCTGGAAAATTCACAGGGTAGGCTACTCATCCCACATGACGGGGCAGGGCTAACTCCAGACAACCTTTACCAGGAAGGGTAAAAGAGAAGGGGTTGGCCAAACACCATCCTCCTGCCCAGAGGCCCAGGGAAGCAGCCCTTTAACAGGAGACTCCGGGTTGACCCCAAGGCGTTCTCAGGTATGATGACACCATATGGAAAGAAGTGAGGATCTCATGGTGCATGGTATTGCAGAGTGTTGGGAAATGGTAAAATAGAGGATACTGGGAAGAAGACAACTTTGAAGCACACTCTGGAGTACCATAGTATGCATTTTGTAAGGGGCAAAAAATAAAAAAAATAAAGAGTAACCATTTACCCCACCAAAGCAATTCAGGTGTGTATATCTTGCTGGTGCCCACTTACTTATAGGTGAGGATGGAAACTATATACCTACAGTACAGTATCTATGCCTCCAAACCCATGACTATAGCAGATTTCAACACCAAGTATTGATTTAAAGCATTCAAATGGACCATTTTACAAATCACTCAGACTTTAAACAGCAGAGCAGCAAAACAGAGCTTTCTCTCCCATTGTGGACCATTATTTACAGTTTCTTTTTATTCAGGACCTCAGTCATTGCCAACATAATTAAACAGCTGAAGACAATGAGTCTTAACGCTAACAAGCATTAGAGGCATATCATTAAAGTACTTGGGCATCAGCAGACTGTAATTCCAGCTGTATTGGAAGGCGCGTACTAACATTTATTTTCCAAGAGACAAAAGGGGTTATTTATTAAAAAAAATATTCTAATGCAAAGTTAGATAAGTGACCTTATCACCAATTGATTGGCCAATGAATAGCATACTATTGGTTGCTGTGGTGGCATGACCATATGTTTTCTGCTTAAGTACATGAACATATTGTTTTATGTGCACATATTACTCCATTTTTATTTCCACTTTGGTTGCAATAGTTTACCAGATAAACCTTTTTATGTGTTGCTGTTTCCTATATTATGGGGGCGGGGGAACTTTATTTGTGACAGCAACGATCAAAAAAAAAAAAATTGTAAAATTAATTTGCACATTTGTAAAATTCATCCCTATGTTTTTTCTGGAAAAGCTGGATATCTCAAGTCACTAAACCTGCAACGCATTGTGAAGGGCCAACCCCTATAGGCTTTTCCTGCAAGAACTGCTGAGCTGGCCCTGCATAATGTATAGTTAAATGTATGGGTGACTTTTAAGAAATATCTCAACAGCATCTGTCTATATCCTCACTACTATCTGTGATACAATGATTGCAATAAGCTTCTGCTGTGGAAACAACATGCACTAACATCAATTAAAATGTTTTATTTGATTTGCACATATGATGAAAGTAAAGATGACTACAGTGAGCAAATGGAATATTAAAAGGAAAGTAACAAAGCAAAATGTGTTTGCCTCACCGATTCCTGGCCCTCAGTAAAATGAAAAGACTTTTACTTCTTCTGAATGTAGATATACAAATGCACAACTGCAATGCCCTTAGTAGCTGGGAACCTAGTATCAACCCACCCATGACGTTACTTTATCCATTCTCACCTTCTCACAGTTTTGATACATTTGACTAGTAAGTACTTCGTAAGGTGTCCATTGTGCTAATACGGACAATTGCGTGTACCAAGATGTAAAAGTCTAGGTTTCTACCTGGATAATATCAGAAGCAGTTTAATTTTGAGCAGGGAAAGGAAGTACTGAAATGTTTAACAATTGGATAAGGATCATTTCTAAGAGTACCCTATCTATATAAAATCCATTTGTCGGCCCTCTGGCTCTCGAAAGGTTAAACATGTGCACGAATTATAAAGGACCACTTTTTCTCTGCCATGGCAGTTTATTTATGTGTTACTAATCACTCCATTAATCTGCGTTAACCTTCTATGAATACCGGTGTCACGGTTTAATAAGGGTGCAAAGAAGACATTACAAGTTGCCAATTATAGCGTAGCACCAAGAGAAGACATTCATTAAAACAAAGACAAAAACAGATCTTATTGCAATGACTTCAGCGATGAACAAACGGGCGAGTGTCATTAATTTTCATATGCTAAGGTTCCTCATTATAAGTGAATATTTTTTCTCTGCCGTGCAAATCATTTGTCACAGTTATGTGTGTTTCCACGTGTTATTTATTATTAAAATAAATTCATTCTGGTCTCTCTAAATCAGTCAGGCAGCTAAATTACCAGTGATATGCGGAGTAATGATGTGCCCTTTGTAGCAACAGATAATGAGATATAATGAACTACACCAGAACTAATTATTTTACATTTCGTTTTCATATCGATACATCTCTCTGATCTGCACAACTTCTGGAAATTCATACCCATTTTTTCCAGAAATCCCCCAAATCTGAACTTGATTACACTGAAAATGAGGCATATTTCATACTTTAAAAGTCAATCAAAAACTAAAACTACCTTTATATAGCACAAGCCCTCGGTCATAGATTTGCTGATATATGTTCTTCTCTCGTCCAAGACGCAAATATTAAGTCATGAAATATTAAGATGATTGCTCCCATGGTATAGACATACAGTTGTTTCCTAATACATAAATGCTACTAGCTTGTAAAAGTAGCAACCTAACAACTTTTCAAGTAGAATGAGATGATGTGTTTGTAAGTCAATATAATAATATAGTATATGGGATGTCCATCTTAACATTAAGCTCAATGTAAGCAGTTACATAGAACTACATAGTCCTCATGCCATTTGGTTTAAGAGTGAAGTGGGTTTGGATCCCACCTCATTTGGTGTTTCTGTAGTGAACTAATTGGCCTTCTGACTGCCCCTACTATAGAAAAAATAACACACATACATGGAACAAAAGTACTACATATGAATATTAGGAAGATGCGGGTTTAGACATCTTGATAGATAAACTATGAGGTTGTCTAGAGCTACATTTTCCACGGTGCCAGTTAGCTTGGTGATATCTAGACACGCTTGTATCCGTACGACACCACTACCTGTATTACTAACTGAGGAGATGTAGAGAGCATATCTACGGGATATAATTCCAGACCTGAACTTCACTACCATAAAAAACATTAAAAAAAAATAATGGAATTAAAAGATGAATGTCAAAGGAAATGGACCCAACCTTACAGTGATTGCTGCTCAGTAGACCTGTCCAAAGGAACCAAATAATCATTAAGAATGACAGCTGTTTTTAGATCTGTCTAAATGGGGGTTATGTACAAAAAGTGATTCTAGTGCAAAGTTTGCAACCTGGACCATATGGTTATTAGGTTGACCAAATAACGTTAGAACTTTGATCCAGCTTCACCCTTTATACACGACCCTTAGCGCTGATGAAGTAGATTCACAATGGATAGATGTTAAAGTGAAGATTAAATGATCTGCTTGCATGAGACCAGTGATGTTACCTCTTATTCCTGTACTAGGCTCTTGCAGTTCTAATGCCGTGTAATGGATCTGTTTCTTTGATGTTGGGCTGATAGGAATATTTACATATGTTGCTGTTTCACTGCGAGGTCGGTCAGAAACCAGTGGCTCGGCTGGATAACCTGCTGCCCCTGCTGACCAGATGAAGCAGACATATTTGTGTTAATTCATAAGTGTAAAAACAAAATAGATGCTGAAGTATACCACCCAACAATATGAGTATAGATCCAGTAATAACAGAGGGTTCAGGATATCTCACCAAGGATAGCCATGTGAGGTCCAAAGGAAACAAAGGGAAATAAAAATATGTCATTGAGATGGGGGATTCTGTGGGGGATACTCATTAGCCCTCGGTAATTCACAGCCGGATGTCAGGGTTTACCTTGACCTTACCCCAGAAAATGTAAATAAACATGTTTGAGGGAGTCTCTGTATGTTTTTCCTAAAAGAAAATGTAGAGGGGTCATATTTGTTGTAAGTTGCATATTTAAATCTATTTATTCTGAACACGCATATGCTCAAACCAGTGCTTATTTAAGCCTTTGAGTGCTGGGGTCAGGGCACATTTCCGTCTATGGGTGACCACATAAAGTTTCAGATTTTTTCTATTACATTCCAACAAGCAGCTTACACTTAAGGAAATGTATTCGATGATAACTGGTTTAAGGCAAACCATGCATCACATAGCATGATATAGTGACACAAAAATATTTCTCCATGATTTCCAAACCAACTAGTAAAAGTAGCTTCTGCTTGGTCACATACAATGGCTTCTCTTATACCCTAGACATTGCCTCTGGTTAAGGAGTAAGTGCGAGGCATCTGTTTTTAACAGAAGTCTCCAGGCCCTGACTGGCCCTCTGGCACACCGAGCCTGTTACCTCCAGCTGCCGGTCACATTTACTTCATTAGGTGGCTGGCCCCGCTAGACCATAGAAAAGTGACCCAAGCACCCTGTACGTCACTCAGTACATTTAGTTTGTATATACAGCAGCACCACCCCTAGCTGAAGTGCTTTCCCTATCATTTCACTGCACCCATGCTTACTTCTTATAGGAAATGCACATTAGATAAAGGGATTTGTGGGCTTGGAGTTGAAAATTTTGGTAGCACCTTAGAAAACAAAGATGGCGGGCGGGAATGCAGTACAATTGACAGCCGCACAGCAATACACAGCAGCCAGGAGGGCACCCGGGGCGTAACTAGAAGCCTCAGGGCCCCGGTGCGAGAATCTGTTAAGGGCCCCCCACCCCAATCTACCCCCTTCTCATACCATCTGCCCCCTTCTCACACTATCTAACCCCTCTCCCCCCTTCTCAGGCTATCTACCCCCTATCCCTCCCTTCTCACTATCTACCCCCTCTCCCTCCCTTCTCACTAGCTACCCTCTCCCTACCCCCATTCTCACTATCTACCCTCTCCATACCCCCCTTCTCACTATCTACCCTCTCCCCACCCCCCTTCTCACTATCTACCCTCTCCCTACCCCCTTTGTAGGTCACTTACCGTGCAGTCATGTGGTGGGGGCGCGAGGCCTCTGACTCGGTGCTCTGCCGCGGTGCGCACAGCTTCACTGCTGAGCACCGGCATATGACGCCTCAGAAACCTCACGCTCCCAACACTGCAATCAGGGCAGCGCTGAGGCAGGCAGCGGTGGCAGAGGAGACAGAAGGGCGCTGAGTGGTTGCTGAAAACGACCGCTCGGCACCCCTTAGCCCCCCTGACTGGCAGAACTCCAGGGCCCGGTCGCAGTCACAACCCCTACGACCCCGGTAGTTCCACCACTGAGGACACCATCTTTCTTCCAATATCACTCCCAGCTTTTACAACAGCCTATAACTAATTATTGTTAATATTTTATATCAGGAAGAAAGTTGGTGCTGGGCTGATGGGCCTGTTAGAATGATGTAGCCCTGGAGTTTCAGCTTTATCAGCCCTATGTTAATCCAGACCATTTGTGACCAGTATATGGTCACATATGGTCCGGATTAACATAGGGCTGATGAAGCTGAAACTCCAGGGCTACATCATTCTAACACCAATCATGAACTACTTCAGCTTCCTGACTTCACCTTAAATATTAAGGGCTATCCCAGTGAGCTTTTCCAGCAAGTACAGGTTACCATTAATCTTTCAATTATTAACACCGTTAAGCATAGACACGTATAATTATGGCAGATTATATGCAAATTTCTATAGCACATGCAACATTGATCAGCTCTTTTTCTAATTATTTTGTTTGAGTCCTTGATCTGGGTTCCAAACATACAGTAAGCAGTGTGTGCTAACCGTTTTACTCCCTGCTGTGCGTATATATATATAATTAGTCCAAGGTTCTGTTCTCAGAGACCTCAATATAGGTTCTTCAAAAATCAAAGGTTATTATGCTAATAAGATGTTACAATTTATACAGTCTCACTTGTTACAACGTATTTTCCTGGGTTTTAAGACGCTCTCTGCTATATAATCAATTTTGCTGTCAACACAGCTTTAAGAAGTTTCACAGTGTTGGAAATGCTGTTCAAATTCATAGCAGGTCGGGGGGCAGCACCACAGATATCCATCATGTACCCCTTCAGCCGCTGTCCTCTATGCTGAGCACCAGAGCATGACATTATATTCTGGCAAGCTGCATTTAACCCCTTAAGGACAATGGGCGGTGCCTAAACCCATTGAAAACAATGCATTTTGAGCCCGTACATGTACAGGCTTTGTCATTAAGGGGTTAAAAGAAGACAAGCAAGTTTGCTATGGCAGCTGAGTCAATAGGGTAATCTGTCCCTGGTTATGTGGCAGAGGAGGTACCATACTAATGGAACTGACACTCTAATACCAGTAAGTCTAGACAAAAATGGGTGAAGATAATACTAATGCTTCAAAAGTGTCACCACCAAGGCCCGAGCTACCTATAAGCAAAGTAGGGGGTGGCATAGAGCGCAGATCATTTGGGGGTGCCTCCACGGTGTCAGACTGGACTGCCCACTGCGGGAGGAGCAGGGCCAGTAAGGAAAATCATAGCTCTCCCTTTAACCAGTGGTGCGCCGGACCTCACTGCTGAGCACCAGGATATGGTGCGTTTCACTGATTCCCCCCTGTAATGCTGCCTGTAATTAATGCTGAGCGACAGAATACAATGTCATGTCGCGGCGCTCAGCAGTAAGGTTGGGCACACCACAGTGGAATCCTGAACAGAGGCGTGTAAGAAAAAGATGTGCTCCCGCCACAAGACTTCATAAAGGTAAGATACTATAGAATTGATAGTGAGGTAAAGCTATAGTGGAGGGACAATGAGTTGGAGAGAAAAAAAGGAGTGACAGAAAGAAGAGAAAAATAATGAGAAGAGGAGAGATCGTGAGAATGGGGAGATAATGAGAAAGAAGAGAGATAAAGAGAAAAAAGAGAGGTAGCGATAAAGAGGAAGAGAGATATAGAACAAAGATAGAAGAAGGGAAAGGGGAGAGATGAGATGAAGAGAAAGGGGGAGATAAAGAAAAAGGAGAGTGATAAAGAGAAATGAGAGTGGTAAAGAGAAAGGGGAGAGGTGCAATAAAGAGATCAAATAAAAGGGGAAAAGACAAAAGAGGAGTGATAGGGAGAAAAGATGGAGATAATGAGAAGGAAAACAAAGAGAAAAAGCATGGGAGAGAAAGGGAAAGAGGAGAAGAGATAAAAAAAAAACAAAGCAGAAGTGCGTTAAACAGAAAGAGGAGATGTATGGAATAAGGGGTGCTGTAAAGAGGAGGAGAGATAAAGAGAAATTGGAGAAATGGGAGAGAGAAAGAGGATTAGAGACAAAGAGAACAAAAAGAGATGAAAAGAAAGGGGAGAGAGAAAGAGGAAGATGAGGATAGTTAATGAGCAGGGGGATCAATAGAGAAAGGATAGAGGTAGGAAGAAAAAGAGGAAACACATAGAAAGAAGACAGTTAAAGAAAACGGGGAAGGATGAGATAAAGAAAAATATGGGAGATAATGAGAAAGGGATCAAAGAAAAGGTAGAGCGATAAAAGAGAAAGAGGAGCGGTAGGGAGAAACGAGAGATAAAGAGAAGAGGGAATAAAGAGATAGGGGAAGAGGGATAAACAGAAAGGTAGTGAAAAAGGGTGAGGTAAAGAGGAGGAGAGATAAAGTGAAATGTGAAAGAAAGAGGAGGAGAAATAAAGAACAAATAGATAAAAAGAAAGATAAAGAGAAGGAGCAATAATGATCAAAATAGAAAGAGGAGAAATCTAGTGATTTATATGCAGGAGATGCACATTAAATGTTAAAAAAGTATCTTTTGAGAACTACAAGGATGCCAGCAAGAATTTCTGTACCTTTCTTACAGATTTCTGTAACGCAGGAAGTAAAACAATCTGCCGTAACATGGGTTTGTTGTGTCCTAAAAACCCATAATGGTTTTAGTTAAACACGCACTATACTTATTAATTGGTATTTTACTTTGATGGTTCCTTATATATATTCCTTATATAAATTCAAACATATTGTCAGTGTCTGATGATCCCAACAATACAGATTAAAGAAAATGAATGCATTTAAAATGTATATGCATTTGTCATAGTATTGCTAGTAAATTGAAGTACTTTAATATAAACGATAACAAGTATGCGTTTTTAATTTACCGCCATGCAATCAAGCGTAGCAGCCTCGTGGCGAGGTCTTGATTGCTGTTTATTTAGCAAGGATTTCCTATTTGCCCTCTTCTAGTAGATTAGGCTCTCTTTCTTGAGTGCAGAGACACTGCATTATAATGAATTAATGTAATTACACTGGATTCAGGACACTCCACTGCCACATACAGCCCCACCAATCACGAATGCATAATAAAGTACCTTTAATATATGCATTCTTTACCTGTAAGAAATAAAAATAAAACGCACACACCTTCCTACCCCTGCACTACAAGGAGCTGATGGGAGGAAAACTCTCCATGCATTTGCAAGCAGGAAAAACATGTTTATATTAAGGGACATTCTATGATTAAAATACCATTTGATGGCAGGAGTGTCCCTTTAATGAGGTAATTAATGTTTCGGGGTAGCTGATCTCATAACCTCTTAGCCTTAGGTTCTGTAATTATTAATTAAATCCCTGTCCTGGGCATCTAATAATCTCACTAAAGTGAACTCCACTGCATAAGGAAAAACAAGAACAGAATAACCTCAACAAATTATTGTCTATAGCTCCAGGGGGGCATCAGTACAAACTCTCAGTCTGATTTTCTAAAACAAAATCAACCAGGTAACCACATTTTCAGCTGTCACTCAAGTCCATACCTCCCAACACTTCAAAATGCGAAAGAGGGACAGTTCTTTTTTAAATCGCTCGTGCTGAACTCACTAATACAAGCAATTGCACTTTACAATGTCGCGCTTGCATCGCCACTTAAAACACACTTCATTTTTGTCCGCACAGTCATGCATATTAAAAATAACCAACACATTGAATTGAATTCCCGTGCTCACCCAGCCAGGTGTCCACCATGACTAGACACCAGGGGAGTTGTAATTCACAACTAACACCTGTCCCCAAATCTGTCGTTAACTACAGTTCACATGAGGGTCAGCCAGACATACTGCTTCCATAATGCTGGCTGAGCATCATGGGAAGTGCAGATGCTGGCTGTGAACTACAATTCTCAGCCAGCCAGGTGTCCACCATAAAGCTGGCTGAGTAACATTGGAAGAATAGTCAACAGCAGCAGATATTTTTTTTTTAATTAAAAAAGGCTAATTTTAGCCTCCCTCCCAGGACCCTTACACACTGCCTTTACACACACCTGCCCATAAACACACATGTACACATACACTGCCCTTACACACATCTGTCCATACACACTGCCTTTACACACACCTGCCCATAAACACACATATATACATATAGTGCCCACAAACACACACATATACTGCCCTTACACACACATATACACATACACCGCCCTTACACACACATATACACGTACATTGCCCTTACACACACACATATACACTGCCCATACACACACACATGTACACTGCCCATACACACACATATACACTGCCCATACACACACATATACACATACACTACCCTTACACACACCTGCTCATAAACATACATATACACATACACTGCCCTTACACACGTATACACTGCCCTTACACACACAAATATAAAAGATTTAATAGGTAATGCACTACCAAAAGCTGAATAGCAGCACCTGCACCGTGCTGGTTTCCGTACCCTGGAGATAGGTGTTCAGGGCGAGGTCACATTATGTGCAGCAGGATCCTTAAAAAAAAATAAGACTAGTCCCTTCAAAAGAAAAGTGTGGAACACAGCACCACATTTTGTACAGAGGTTGTCTAATGCTGTTAATGTGTCTCTGAACCGTGGTTTAGATTGTTGAAATTAATTTATTTTAAGTAATGTCCTGTAGATAATAGGTGGTCCACACTAATTTTTGCTGGTAGAGTTGGTATATATCCACATCTGTGTAAATGCCATGTCCCATACATCTCCCCAAATACTTTTTGCAATTTACTGGACTGACAAAATGGCAGACCTCCAACTGCTGCAGACATACAACCCCATGATCCTCAGCAACCGTGGAATATCTATCCTCTAGCCGTGATACTGTATATGGTATAAGAACCTGGACAGGAAAGGGGGTTAATTTAAAAACTGCTGGGGGTAAATGTTTTCGGTTGACCTGTTTGCATAAAATGGTTTCAATAAGTTTAGCAGACATTTAAAGAGAGAGAGACTGGTAAAACATTAATAAGGAAAAATGAAGGCTCCCTATATTTAAACAATGGATTGTTACTGGAATAATATGATACATGGCATTTCCCCCTATGATATGTCATTGAATGGATACTCATTTGCTAATAAGCACCCTGTGGTAAAGGTTACGGGTCCATTTTAATGGACCCCAAACTTTTGAACGGTGTTATATACAGCATAGACATGTATATATATATATATATATATATATATATATATATATATATATTTGAAGTATATTCCTATTGATGGTTTACATTTTTTTTAGTACACCTAGGTGACTAGGAACAGGAAAATGTTCAGCCATGACCCGGGGTATAAATATTGGGTAACACAGAGGCCAAGTTCCCTCAGTCATTCATCACAATGGGTAAGACCAAGGAATGTAGCTGTGATGTGCGGCAAAAGGTTGTTGACCTACACAAAAATGGGAATTGGCTATAAGAAAATAGCAAAAACATTGAAAATGCCCATTTCGAGCATCACCGCAATAATTAAGAAGTTCTAGTCAAGAGGAAGTGTTATGAATTAACCCGGAAAAGGATGTGTGTCTATGTTGTCTTAATTCACTGTGAAGAGGATGGTTCGAGTGGCCAAAAAATCTCCAAAAAAATCACAGCTGCGGAAAGTCTCCAAAACTATCATCACAATGGAGCCATGCAAGTCAACAAATAACAATAATGCTATTAAAGCAGATTATCTAAATAAAACCCTAAGAGACTGAATAATACTGACTGCCCTCCAGTGCCTCACTTTCACACGTAACCATGACAGCGTTCCAAACTATGATCGCTGCACGTGCCTCCATGTCCTGACATTCAGCCTGTCAGCCACACATGTCTGTCTTATGGACAATGCTTTTTTCATGTTTCTCCTGGGGATATACAGGTTGGTCCTGATATATTTGCACCTTTCTAGGATTAATGTACAAACAGCAACCATCACAGTGATGAATGGCATTAGGCTCTTACTGTGACACATACCTGTGCTAGCTAGCGTGGCTTGTCCCTTTGGAGGTCTTGCCGCTCCTGGTACCAATGAAGAGGATGCTCCTGTAATGTCAGCCCACCAAAGATGGGGGAGAGAGTCAACATAATTAATGTTATGTTCATCTTAGATAAACAACAGCAATGATGACTTGGCTACTTGGCTGCTACATTGTTTACTGGGAATAGTGCAATCACTAGTAAACATATGAATTAAAGAAACACCAGACGAGAAGCTCTTGACCCGTTAACACCAGATGTGAGCCACTTTGTTCACCTGGTCTGCTGTAAGACCTAAACTCGTACTTGGTGGGTGCAGTTTGAGGTAGAATGTAGTGGGATACATGTTTGTCACATTCGCTAATTCCTGGAGTGTTTGTGATTTTAATGGTGACAAGCCAGCATGGCAAGAATCTAGTGGCACCTTCGAAGTAAGTGCCTCAGACAGGGAAACAGACAGCCGTTACAGTAAGCACCCTATGCACGGGGACATATTTGTTTTACACAATCTAAAAAAACACACAAAGTTCAGGAAACTACATTTTTTTACTTGAAAAACTGTTCTTTATTACAAGGTATTTTGCTGTGATTTAAAAATGTCCTATTACATAAATATATATAGAGATGTATTCATGTTTGTCGTGGAGTACGTGTGAGTAAACATGTAAGAACAGCTCGGGATAAATCAGTTCCTAAATCAGAATAGATTCCTTCTAATCTTACCTTGTGCAGGGGCAGGTCCTGAATGCAGACCAGAGGCGCCCTGAAGAACAACAAAAAGTTTACAATGCAGTTAAAACAGCAACTACAGAATACAATAACGACATTAAGGAAAACACGCCTTGGACCGGTGGGGAAAGAGGGCATGGCTGCTGGCCTATTCCCCCCCCCCCCCCACACCATCTGCCCCTCTTTCCCATTGGGAAATGCTTGCTACTGTGTTGCAATACAATGGCTTGAAGCAAGAAAAACACAGACTAACTAGATGGGCTGAATGGTTCTTATTTGTCATCAAATTCTACATTTCTAATATGCTTTAGAGCCTTCTGTAGGCTGGTGCTCGCCCTCTTTTTATTGTGGACACCCTGCGTTCCCCACTGCTTGCATCATGCCCCCACCTTCTCGTCTTTGCATTCTTTTATTTACTGTGTTGAATAAAGCTATGGATGATGTCATTATAAGGTTGGTAGCCATGTGTTTTTATTTGGTTTAGGGCATTGGTCTGGCAGGCATGGGTACTGGCCAAATCAATGATTTATTTTACACACAGCAGCCTTATAGAGGAAAATGGTAACAATTAATTACTAACCATACTACACACAGCATCTCTATTATCATAGGTCAGTTGCTGGTTTATTAATCTAAATCTGATCATTTTATCAACTGAAAAGGTGTAATTTCTTCAGCTTTATTAAGCAAATAACCCAAATTGTTTAGGTTGCCCTTCATCACTAATCACATCATTCTTGGTCGCATGCTTTTTAAGCACAATAATCTATTGTGATATAATTTTTCACAAGCATCACAACTTTACAAAATTGACAATTGGATAGACTTATGACTGATACGCTTAATGATGTGCGTCGTTTTATGGGTTCCTATTTATTATGATGGGCCTTGTTTTATGGGTTCCTATTAATCTGCTGGATCTAACATAAAGGCTGCAAAACAGCAGCCAATTACAATGGTCCATGTTAGTTCTTTTGATCTGCCCAATTCGACACCCCCTTCTGCACCCAACTGGCGTTGGTCCCAGTCTCACATTACCTCGCTGCACCCTCACCCTTTTTATATATAGAGACTGAAAGCTAGCCCTAGTCTGGACCATCCTTCCTGGAACAGGACCACGTGTGGCAGGTTTATGGATAGCAGAGTTCAGGAATGCATTCGTCATTGCAGCCCTGCGTGAGGCATTTTACAAGCATTCCTGGATAAAATAGGAAGTCTGGTCACCATATTACAAAATACTATGCACAAAAATGTACATAGCAAGGCATGGAAAGGGTTAATACCCATGGTAATTTATGTAATTCAAAGCTGGGGCAAATATTTCACATGGCATGGGATGCTCCAGGCAAGCATAGGTTATTCTCTCATTAAATTAAAATGCAGCCTTCATAATTATTGACTTCATATGATCTGTGAAGTTTTTATTTGCGAACTGAAAGGGTGGCGATCGAATGATCATTTAGTGTTCCATTCGTAGAAGCTGTTAATATGATCAATGCTTCGTTGTGCAATGCCGGTAGCAGAATTTGGTGGGAATAATGTAACAGACCGTCTATTTTCAGCAGTGCTAATACACGCAGACACTCGGTACAAAACTCTTTACTTACAAAATCCAGTAAACGGATACGTACCATTTCTACAACACAATCTCCATGACACCAGATACTGTAACACTCTGTCTCCATTCCTCTCGCATAGCTGCCTTTCCTAATCAGATTACTAACACACAGGCCTGGATTTCCCATTAGGTGCCGTAGGGTACTGTCAGGGTGGATGTGAACGCTATAAAAATGAGACCCTTTCCTCTATGGGATATCCCTGCAAACCACGATACCCAGTCAGGGTCAGATTAACCAAGCTGCACATGGAGCAATCTCTCCAGGGCCCTAGGGGGCCCTAAGTCCCTACGCTGTAGTAGGCTTGGTTTGTAGGGAACACGGCTGGCGGACACTGGTAGAGAGGAGCTGCTCTACAGCAAGTAAAGATATCATTGGATTAATCAAGTGCAGAGCCGGCTCCTCTCTCCCAGTGTCCATCTGCACTCAGACAGGAAGAGTGGGAGGGCTTGAGGTCATCGAGTGTGCTCTGATTGGCTGTTTAGTCTCTTTCCTCTTCCTTTTTTACTGCCCTCCCTATCCTTTCCCTCCATGTTACTTGGGCTTGTGTGCCCCGTCACAGGCTGTGAAGGATATTTTACTGCAACTTAAAGTCCAATGGATGATAGCAACTCTAGGTCAGTTTAGAAGAGCATACGTGCCTAGTCCCCTCCCCACCCCTATGTTGTGTATGTAATATTATGTTGTGCTCCGCATTATATTTTTAACTTGTGTCCTGATATGATTGACACTGGTTTGATCAGGCGTTATGGGCCACCACCGATCTAGGCCTGACCCCGGGCAGCTCTTCAACTGCCATCAGCATTTGCCTCTGCAGCTTCCGTAAAAGCTGGGTTATGATGTCATATGGTGGCACTCCACCTCGTATGGATGCCCTAAGCCAGTTAAGATTACTATGGAAGCTATGCCAACTAGGCACCGACCACTCCAACAGGCCGATGGTGCAATGGTGCACCAGGGAGCATAATCCCCTCATAGGGCAATCTGTCTCCGTTTCCTCTCCCTACAAAGAAATGCATAACCTCCTGCGTAGGTCAAATTCTGGGGAATAATTAACCAAATTTGTGAGTATAATTATCAGGATGTTTATGGTTAGATATAGTTTCTGCACAAAAGCCTATAAAAGAAACATTTACCTTTAGTCCACCACAGACAGGACAAGCTGCAAACAGGGCTCTAGTAATTCCAGGTTGAGGACTGCATATTTCACAAGTGTCAGTTGCCCCTGGAACCGACGGAACCACATCGCTACTTTTTGTTTCTGGAACCTGCGACGGAGGTTTTGTGGCAGTCCACCTTGGAACAAAATCCACATACGTCTCATCGTCTTTGCTTTCTTGGAGTAAGGATGAATGCCTACTCCGATCTTGGCTTTGTTCAACTGTTGTTCTTGCCTCCACGTGCGGTACCAATAGCTTAGGATCACTAATGCCTTGAGTTGCACGTGACTGGTCCTTGGATAATGTGGAATCTGAACTCTTGTGTTGAGTACATCTACCAGCTGCCGGTAGTAAACTTCTGGGTGTGTCATATAGATGTCTTACAGAGCCAGGAATCTGATACTCAGAGCCTCTCTGGGGATTAGTATGTTGGCAAGTACATACATTCTGGTCGGTAGCAAAGTTCAATGGCAAGCTAAGCAATGAGCCAAACTCCTCACCATGGCAAATGTCCAGGCTTTCAGCGTAGGAAGAGAAGCTCCCGGAGTAGGAAGAGTGGCTACCCGTAGCTATGCCACTGTCAGAAGAACTTTGACGACCTATTTCCTGCAACTGTCTAGACCTTACGGGCTTAGGAGGGGGCTTTGCAGAATGAAGAGCATCTGCATAGGCTTTATCTTCTCCAAGGTGAATGCCTTTCGCTGCTGCCATCCCGTGACTTTCCGCTGAAGTGCTGGCCGACGATGTCTCTGGCCAGATTGTCAGTCTACTTCCTGCACTGGCATCTGAGTGACTGGTGTCTGTAGAGGAACTTGATAAACTTCTGTCATCCCCTAAAATAAAGTAATAGGGAAGCACATTTACACATGTGTAAAGGCAATAATTATTCATGCTTGAGTTACGTTTTTCTTATAGCAATGGAAAATCAGTCAGGACTCGCCAAACTTGGGGTACTTTGATGTAGCGGCAGGCTAAGCAATATACGGCTATATAGTGTGACGGAATCCCCAATATTTATGCCTCAGGTGTATTTTGAATAGTATTGGCTGGGTATGTGCTGAATTCTTGCTTTGTTTTATGTATTAATTGGTAATTATTATTCTACCAGCAACCCAGGAATCTGAATGTCTATGCTTTTCAGATTGCGTGCCCCCCTTGTATATTTCTATTTCTTTTATGAAGACCCATATTTTTGTGACAGGAAAATCAGATACGCATTAAATTAGAAGCAGTTGCCAAATAATCTATGTGCTGCCGCTGGCTAGATATGCATGGCATTTTTTTAAACTCGCAAATTGTGCATGGAGCGGCAGATCAGGTAAGTGTGAGGCGCTGTAAGCCAGTGGCCCGTTTGGCATTTGCCAGGTGTGCCAGATGGCCAGCTGAAGCCAAATCAGTGTTGTTAAACAAAAGACCTGCAAGTTACATATGGTCCTTTAAATCTCTTCTGGCACCACACCAAGGCACTCAGTCGATGGAGCAGCTGAATTGTGAGCTGTGTTCTTGTGTATGCGCTGTGAGTTGTGTGATTGGGAGAGCCATGAGTCACGTGGTTGTCTATAAGTTGACATCTTGTGGAAGTGTTATCATTGTCATTCTGTGAATGACTTTACCACTTTGCTCCAGAATTGGATTATAACCCTGGTTGAATTAGATTGCTGCCTGCAAAACAAAGTAAAATCCGAGTGTAATGTTATGACACGGAGCTTGAACTCCTGGAAACTGTAGTTTTGCATAATGCCTTTCTATATATTCTTACCTATTTTACTTTTACATAAATTATTACTTTTTCATTTTGTAGGTGGTTGATAATAATAAAAGGTCATGTTAATAAAACAGAGATTTTTAATCCACCTCTTAGTACTAAAGGGACATCAAATGGCCATGCTCAGTATATCACAATGTAATGTTATGCCAACTATTTAATTGTGTAGTAGGGATGTATTTAAGAACAAGTGTGAAATAATTTCCTTCTCGCAACATTCTTGCAATTCCATATGTGACCACAGGGAGCATTCAGACTACGCTAAAGAATTTATATATAACATACTATAGATCATATCACATTCGTTGGGGGCTGGTTTTCTCAACACCGATGAAGGATCTGATTTTTATGCAATACGATCTAAATGTGTTGTCCCAGTTTGAACTGGAAGAACTAGGTGGAGTTTTCAAATTGTATGGCTAAGGATTGATAGTTAAGACTATCATTTAAAGCCAGTCTCAGAAGGGACGGTACAGGGTTACTGTTACTGCTAGTGGCCCCTGTATCAAGCTTCAATGAGATGCCAGGACTAGATGAATCAGCACTGTGCAGGCTGAGTGGATGACAATATAACAGATATTGCAATCAGCAAGAAGGGTAATCCACAGCTCATTCCCTGTTTATAAAGCGCTGATATCAGCTCTACACATTTTATGGGGGAGCACGGCATTTATTAAGGGCCAATATGACCATTACCCTAAGGGAATACAGAAATACCTGGACGAGCTCCTGATCATTGGGGGAAAGAGACACCTTTTTGTGGGTGTTTATTCTTCAGACATACATAGTATATGACCAAATGTGTGGACACCCCTCCTAATCATTGAGTTAAAGTGTTTCACAGCACCCATTGCCAACAGGTGTATACAGTCAAGCTCATAGGCAGCCATTTCTATAGACACACACTGGTAGTAGAAGAGCTTGAGGACTTTAAATGTGGATGTAAACCCTGCTTTTCAAGATGCCACTTTTGTCATCACAATGTCTGCCCTGCTAGATCTCTCTTGGTCCACCATAACTGTTATTATTGTGAAGTGGAAGCACCTAGAAGTAATAGCTACTCAGCCACAAAGTGGTAGCCCATGCACAGAGCCGGCCCGCAGAGTGCCGAGACGTGTAGCATGTAAAAACAGCCTGTCCTCTGTAGCTCAAAGGGTCTCTGGAAGCAACATCAGCACATGCAATGAAATGAGTTCTCTTGAGTTATAAACCACACTTCACTATCTGGAAATCTAATAGGCGAATCTGGGTTTCGCATGTACCAGGAGAACGCTACCTATCTTTGCGTAGTGCAGATGTATTTATCAATAGACAAGGGCAGTTTAGGTTTTGTCATTATAACCCAATATCAGAGATTGTTTTGAAAAAAAAATGTACTCTTGTCCTGCAAATATCTGTAAAATTTCCATATTGTCATAGAGGATAACATAGATTAAATGTTATTAATCTTACCTCCGAGGCTTTGATGTGAGAGGAGACTGAGACGTTTCTCCAGCTGCAATGTTTCATGTTCCACCCTTTCTTCCATGTAGGCTGGGTTTAGATTTGGGTCTATGACAATAAATTCAAAACAAGTTAGAACAATATACATGTGTACCTACAAAGTGTACATCTTACGGAGTGTTGTATAGCCTTAAAAGTATTAATTATAAATTGAATAAATTATAAACCCCCTCCCCATGGAGCAATACCAAAGGAGTCTAATAGAACACTGAATTATGTAAAGAATAGATGGAATGTACTAGAAAAGCACAATCTGCCACCATTGGACAGAGAGTAAGAGTGAAGACTCAGGATATCTCCCAACGTTTTGGCTAAAAGTATTTATAAAGGGATCCTCCCGGGTGTGACTTCTATTTAGCAATAAGAGTGAGGGCATGAATGCTGGAGCAGCTCCTGAGTCTTACTGGGGCAAGAGCTGCAACAGTGTCATGAAGGGTCTTAAAATGATGTCAGAGGAGGGATCCTACCTTTTTATTTCCCCGTCTGTATGATGAAATAAGGTGCAGTATTACTGCCTGACCTCCCACTATTATTACGTGGGTTTTCTATTTCTGTATTGCTGTTTCCTAGCCTGTCCACCCTGGCCCGTGCTTCGTTCGACACACACTTTTACAGTAACCAAATGGGTTTGGGGAGGCGGCGACTCGTGGCACTTGCTGTATTGGGAATAATGGTCACCGGTTCACAGTTAAAAGGTTAAACAGCTACAACAAAATAATGCTGAATAAAGCTGTGGCCTACAAGCTAAGCACTAATATAGTCATTGTGTTTTCTGTTTTGGATGATGATTGCTGCGGTACTCAGAGTATAAGCCTACGCAGATCTACATAAAAACAGATGTAAATATGTTTCTAAATTAAATTGTCTTCATAAAATACATTATTCTGCTTCCAAATACCAAAAGTTCTAAAATGACATAAAAAGTCTTGGTAAAGCCTCAACTCGCCTCAACTCACCACAGATGTGTCCCCTCTTTGGCCATTTCAAAGGTATCTACACAGAAGGTTTCATTGGCAGTAAATCAGTGGCCAGACATCACTAAATGCCCATAATAATTACTTTTCATTGTGTTTTAAGCCATCATTCTGCTTGGGTTGTCAGGGGAAGGCTACAGGTAGATGCAATGGGGTATCATGAAGCACACATGGAGTCCAAGTGAATATTGTGTGCTTCAGGATGTTTTATACAACACGGTTAAGAAGGAAAAAAATAAACGTAATTAAACCCAGATTCTGTTTTAACGGGCACTATTAATAGTAGGTGGTAATTCTTCTAGAATGTTCCGTTCTTCATTTATTTGATTTACATGGTGCCTGTCTACTCTCTGTGCAACACTACACCAACTCGGTCACTTCTGCATTTAGGTATAACTGTCAGTATATATATATATATATATATATATATATATATATATATATATATATATATATATATATATATATTAGTAAATGGGTTTAGCCGTATAAGTCCAGTGTTATTCAGTCAAATAACAAAGTATTTCGAGATGCAGTGATACTTTTTTTTATTGGACTAACAAAACAAACAAGCTTTTGAGAGTTATCCTCTCTTCTTCAGGTCGGAAGTTTAACATGGGAGTCCAAAAAGATTTATTTTTTAGCACTTTTTTCAGCGAGTGGTTGAAAATGTAAACTGCAGATGTGAGGATACATTTATCACCAGAAAGGTTATTCAGCCTTAAAATATATAAATTTTGCTCCTTGAATAGCATTCCCGTTAGTGGTATTGTATTATAAATGTCCCGCGCCGTATGCGTTATCTATGGAAATCCCTGGTGTTCCCCGTTTATCATGCACTTTTTGTACTAACCTGGGAGCACTGGGCGCAGACCAAACGGGCCTTTTGTAGGAGAAATTCCACGAACAATGCAGTCGAAGAGAAAGCTGATCTGATCTCCTTCTGTGCAGGACAGGAAGAATACTCCGGCCCCTGAAGCAACAAATAGGGTTTTATTTTGTGGTGGCAGGAAAACTTTGTAACACTTTCCTATATATAATTATATAACAATATCCCATGTGGCTGAATATCAATACCTTTAATTATGTTTTATATATTTTGTTTTAAGACACCTATACAATGTCTGATTAGTCAAATACAATTTATCATAGATGCATTAAGATTAGATCGGCACATTTTGCAATTATCCATAATTAGAGAGTTTGCAAAAATTCAGTAATTGAATTCTTCACACACACACATATATGTATTTATAACCTATCCCTTAATACGGAACTTAAAGAATGACGTGCTATACTGATATACAGTAGGAAATACGAAAAAATTATTCTGCGGCAAATTTCTAAATCCTCACCATTGCACTGGGAGGGATATTCCATTTTATTCATAACATCCTTCATCACTAAAGGAGCCCCTCTGCAGTGCTCTCTTTATTGCTGAATGCCGGGATATGACATCATATCCCGGCACTTCACCTTTTAAGGATGCTCAACGCCGGCAGAAGTGAACCATGAAGGTCTTGCCGACTCGCCACAGATATCCATAGCATTTGTGGGTCGTGGTGGAGATCTCCTTTTTAACTGCCCCGCTGCCCCACCGTGGTGTTACAGGCAGCCTGATTGCCCAAGGGGGCAACGGGCTCCCTATATTCTGGCCTAGGCCGACAGGTCCTCTGCTCTTCCCCAGGACCTCTCGGCCTAGGCCAGAATACACCATTGCCAATAATGATTTGTGGCTGGTCAGTCCTCCCCTTCATAAACTTTGGATCTAGTAGAATGATTGTCTAATTGTCCTCATGCACACCTTACTTACTTACTGGGAGGTAGGTAATATTGCATCTTGGAACCCCCCAATTTGCTGCTTGTGCTCTCTTCTAGGTTCCGTTAAGCTAATTTTATGCTAACAACCTCTGGCATATCTGACTTTTTACTCTTTCCTCTGTAGGTCTAATCACTTAAGAACAACCTATGGCAAAATCTGCATCTGCTTCACACAGGACAATAAAATGTGGAGTCAACAGTTTACATAATTAAAGAATTATTTTTGGGGAGGTTTGGGACATTGAATAGTACTAGCAATTTTGCTTCTTATACTGCATTTCAGATATAAAAGATGCTTAAATCAGCAAAGTAAGTGAAAGAGCTACTTTCTTAATAATATATTTTCACACGGTCATATGGTCCCTAGGTATGTTTGTTGCCTTCACTCCTTGAATAAAGTCCTTGAATTCAGTCTTCTAGCTGCTGAAAAGTCCATCAGCCTCCTCTAATGCATCCAAAGAGTACCAGAAGCAAGACAATGGCTGTAATGTTACAGCCAAATACCCTTTTCTCACATTCATCTCCTCTTATTTCAGTCCAAAACACGAAAGTCAGCTTGATTCATTATTACATTTATAGATTACGTTTTATTTTTAGACTGTCAACAGATTCCGTAACAGTGTTGCAATACGGCATAGTGAAAGCCAACAATAACAGTAAGACAATATACAAAATTGACAAAAAGATTAACACATGTTAAGATATAATGGTACAGAAGAAAAAGAGGGCCCATCTTGTGTTATATTCTATTAGGATTTTGAGAGAGGATAAGGCAGCGCTAGCGTAGAGGGTCAAAGTATTCTAGGGCCGTTCTCATGCACTTTGACTTCATGTTATCTGTCCCATCTGTGTTGTTGTACTGAAGCAATGAATGCAGTAAGTTGCGTTCCACCACGGTATAATTAGTCATGTTGTTGGTTTGTTGTAGGCAGTCTAGAAAAGATATAATTCGCCAACTCTATTTATGTTTTATGTGAGCTAAATCAGAATAGTAACGCTATGTGAAGTCAGACACTAGCAAAGGTCTTCTGCTGGGAGAAAATATTATTATTATTATTATTATTATTATTATTATTATTGATTTGATGTAGGATACCCAGTTTTTTTTTTTAAAACAAAATATAGGAAAATGTATATTATTTATTATATAAATGATCTAGGTAATATACAGATTATAGGCACATTGTTTTTTTTATAGTTAGCATATATAGTATATAATACATAAAACATATAATACAATTTTTAAATCTCTTCAAAGTGTGCATGTGCTTATGTAACCATTTTTTCTCAGTACATTTTATTTATAGAGTGACAAATTCTTTAGCACTATTTCGACAGGGGAACATACAAAACTAGCTCCTGAACAGTACATATATGTATCACGACTTGTCTAGATGTATTTTGTTTTTCTGTTTTATTCCATAACTCCTTGGATCATCCTGAGGCTTCGTGAATATAACCCTCAGAGTGCAGACATGTCATTGAATCTGAATTCATGTACTCCTATGATGTAATTATTACACACATAAATTTAGGGTATAGCGTTATATGCATTGTTCCCGACTCCCTCTGCTCTTGGCATGGAAAACAGTCCATGCTTTAGCTTTTGATGGTTGAACTTCATGTCACGCAATAGAAGTAAAAGTCTGGCCAACAAGACAAATAAATAGTTCACAACCTGAATATATTTAATGAACTATTATTGTTACCTTTTTTTATATATATACAACGTCAACATATTCTGTATTCTGAAATACAGCGGAGCATTAAATAACTAGAATATAATGCACTTGTCGATTAGGTGAAAGGTGGGATAGAATCTTTTAATTATTTTACAAATTGAATAAGAGGCGAGTGTTTAATACGACAGATACTCTGGTTTCTATTTAAACCCTTTTTTTAATCATGACGTTAAGAGGGTTTTTTGGGCAGACCCAATCATAAGATGAAGCAACCCGTATTGTGGTAAGGGACCGAGGCTTTAGTTTTGGACTGAGGCCCAGAACATCTCTGACAGAGGCCTGGCTGTGACCGACCGTAACATTCCTTCTGACGTCAAGCAGAAGTAGTTCATGAATCAGTCTTCTTAGAATAAGAGCAAGTGCCGTCTACATGGTTTGCGCAACCTGAGTTAAGTTGGGCAAATTATTTCATCAGTAAGCAGTAAGCGGTTCATGCTCCATTCTTAAAATACTTAAAAACTAAAGCGTTTTTTTAGAACTTTTAGAAATGGGAAGATATCAACTTTAAAATGAAACAGCAAATGCATGCACCATTCACAATTCTGTTCAGAGACTTCTAAGGGAACCGGAAAACATAACTGAAGCACTTTTAGGAATTCAGAGCAGGATTGTTCTAGATTCTAGACATGCACTTATTGATTGACAGAAGTAGCATTTATTTTGCTGACTGTTCTAAAATTGGCCAAGAGCGTTTGTCACTTTTTTTTTAATACAAAACAAACATGAACATATGTGGGGTAGTTAAATGACCCCATTTGTAGCTAAACCATAAGCACGCTGCTTCATGCGAGTCTGTAGCTGATTGAAGCCAAGTGAAGAATGAGCACTCATTCATCGTGGACATTAAGCCTATATCAACCCATTTGCTGAACGAGTACCCTCCTTTACTTGAATTTTAGAATGATGCTCTTAAAATACCCAAATTAACCATAGCCTTAAATAAAATTCTAGAAACAAACATTCTCTCTCAATATTGTAACTTAAAGTTTGATTCAATTAGAACATACAAAACCCAGATGGTCTTCGAACTTCTAGTGCCTTTTAATTCCAAAACATATCCACTATTGGTGCGTCGCACTGATTCTACAGATGAGGCACTTTAAACGATTTTATAGCCAGATCATATAATCCCTTAAATTATAAAACACATATTTGGACAGATCCCTTAAGATTATTTGTCACGTTTTCTGTTCAGCAATTAATTGCGCAATGTTTAATGAACAGGCCTACTGAACCTGCCCATGGACAGCCAGCAATCTGCAGGATAAAACCAAGAAATGTATTCTTAGCTTGGGCAGCGGTCCTTATTCCTTCACATCAGAACCTCCCTTTATATACAACCAGAGGGATATTAGGCCGCCGTGTAAAAGTAAACCTCTCAATGCAAAATGTACGTTTCCCATCAGTCTGTCCATCTATCTTAAAATCCGTGTAGGATATGGTTTATTTATGTTAAAAAGAAAATGACATTGGAAAAATTGATATATCCTCCTTTAATTCCTAATCATTATGAAATGTATATACCGTATTAGATGAGAAAATAATTACATAAAATAAACTATTTGGCTAGTTATTGATCACATTGGCTTCACGCTATTATCCAAAGCCATAAGGATTACTTCCCTTTCATTAAACTTTCAACCTCTTATGAAAGATGGAGCATTGCAAATTGTTCATCTGTAGTCATTATCTGTCTGAAAAACACCCTGTTTTGCTGCAAATGTCAAAATTGCATAAACAAGTGATCAGTCATTTTAATGACACCTATACATCAGTGAAAGAGACAAACTGGTACACATATTAACATAGTGTTTGTGAGTCTTATGATTCTGATTTATTAGTGACAATCCAGGATGGATTCATTTGGGATAGACATCATCCTATTCATTGAACAGAAATAATGTTAATTTTGTCCTCTCAATTATAAAATGTTGATTTCAAATGATGATCGAGTAGAGAGAAATTACTTAGTTAAATATTTGAATGTAATCTAAATTTAATTACTTAATTTACTTTTACTGGGGATGCAATAGATTATTTTTTGGGGAAAAATATGGCTAAAGAAGTATAATGACCATATATTATAATAAGATTGAATATACATATACCCTGGAAAAAACAGCCAATGTGATCACCTTACCAAAACTCCCCCAGGAACATGCGTCAAGCCCCCACTGTCCATATATGTATCCTGTTTAATATCTAAATGACAGAATGTCAGAACATGTCACTGCGAATGTGTGAAATACTGGTCTCCCCCTTACGCCGTGTGTATGTTAACCCAATAGGAATTCCTCCTCTAACCACATTATGTCACTACAATCAAATGACATCAAATGAAATCAGTTAGAATGTTGCCTCTTATGTGGATTTGCACCATTCTGACATGGATCAATTTAAACATTTTTAAAGTATGTATATATAAGACTGTGGGTTTGTGCTTTTTGCTCCCAGTATGTTATGGTTGATAGTTGATTCCCCTGCTTATAAAGCAGTTGACACAAATAAGCTTGTTTCTAAATAATGACAAGTCAAGATTTCCGTATTATTAAATGTGGCGTTATTATATTTATTATTATTATTATAGTCACTAAACAGAATCTTTGAGATAGGCTGTTAAAGGGTTAATTCCTTATTACAAGAGTCTCAGGGTGAACTCATTTAGAAAAATAATTTTGAAAAATTAGATAAGACTCTGATGTAGTGGAGGGCTAAGCGATATTTGGCTGTATAGTCTGACGGAATACCCAATATTTATTCCTCAAACAGGTGTTTTTTGATGGGCATGAGCTCACAGCTGAATTTATGCTTTGTTGTGTGTTTTTATTGGTCATTATTATTGAACCTGCAACCCTAGAATCAAATTTTTTATGCCTTTAATGCTTTTTAGGCTGTGCGCTCCTCTATTTTGTTTTATATGTATTTTTGTGTTGTGAATATGAGCAGGTTCTGACCAAACCCTAGGATTGAGGTCCTCCACCTGCCGCACAGGAGCCTCAGTAATGATGTCCAGAGGGGGCTTTTTAGTCTCTATTGGATTAAAATGCAGCGCAGTCACTCTGATCCAGCTGCTTGGTAAGCGATATAGCGATGAAAAATTAGATAGGACTCGCCAAACTTGGCGTACTTTGACGTAGTGGCGGGCTAAGCAATATATGGCTATAGAATGTGACGGAATCCCCAATATTTATGTCTTAAGTAGGTGTTTTTTGAATGGTATATGCGCTGAATTCTTGCTTTGTTTTGTGTACTCATTTAAAACATTCTCAGGGATGACAATGCTAGACTATCAATAGCTCAGATGTCAACTCTTGTGGGATCAAAGAAAATAATGTACCCCACATCACTACCTTAAATCTGCCTCACGAAGGAGAAAGTAACCAAAGTCAGGGAACAGGGGGGGGGGGTCATAGCTGGCCCGGCCGTGGGTAAGCAAAATGATCTAAGAAGAATTTGCTTATGTTTGCTGGGTTGTATGTAAGTAGCGTATCGTAGCATGCAAAGTGCATAGCTGGCCTACGAGTAAAGCATTTGTAAACACGCTCCCTGCATTGTTAGCAAGGATCTATATTTAGCAACGTCAGCGTCTGGCAAGTACTAGCTTTATGTTCATACATAGAAGTGGAATTGCTGCTATTCTGCCACATACGCTCACAACATACTTACAGTTACATACAGTGTTTCTCGGCCATGGCTAACTGCTACGCCAGAAGAGCCGATTGCTTTTAAACTAATATTATTTATTTGATTTTGTTTGTATTAAACATAATGGTGAAGTTAAACACTATTATGGACAGAGGCTAAAATCCAGAACCAGTGTAGCTGTCATTCTAAGGTTACATCCCATGCTCCCCTACCTCGGCCCAAATTCAACACTTTAAATTACATAGGAGCGGTGCTATTGAATTGTATTCTCATTAAGGCAGTTACACATATTTCCACCATCACTGAATCCTTTAAGTGATCTTTCTATAAAAGTTGAATTAATATTAATGAGCCCTACCTAGCTACTTCATAGAAAGAAGGCTAAAGGATGATGTCAAGTGTGCCCTTGGTACTTTTCCTGTACATTCCACACAGTTTTGCTGCCGATTTCATAGCCTGTTTAGGATGAGCCTTTAAATGACTTTGGGACAGCTGTTGGGACCACCAACCACTTAAGCTGCTGAGCTGTGTACATAGAGGTGTTACCAACTTGAAAATCCATCGTCTTTGAAGTTAGTCCTGGCCTGCCCAAGGCTAACAGGAGAAAGTGAGACTGCCTAGCAATAGAGCTATGTCTGTTTCACCCAGCAATCTCTAGGTCAAACCCGGAGAGTTCCCAGGTATGGTGATGTATCTGTATGTATTAATGTATTTTGTTCTGTATGTGTTAACCGTGCCATTAAATTGTACAGCGCTTAATAAAGGATAAAAATAATAATAATAAAGATCTGCACCTAGATGGTATGATGTTCACAAACCAAACTGCTCATTAGTGCTCCTTACTGCAATTTGAAAGTTGAAGCACTTGGTTCATACACGTTACATGGATGAAATGTCACCCCCAAAAGAATAATTGTGAGGTGATATATAGTTTATATATAGACTTCTCTGAAGAATACCCTAATCGATACAACCTATTTGTGCTCGTAAACATTTCCTGCTATTTGTGCTACGCCTGTATCTTTCATAATAAAGAATTATTCTACACAAGCAGATCTCATCACTGCTGGGTATTAAGCAGCTCCCTCAACAAATAAAGGGATTATTAGGCGATATAAAGTTAACTGTGTGCTGTTATTCTCTTCTATGATACATTATATTTGTCTTCAATATACTGCGTATAAAGAAATGAGACTATTCCGGAGGAAACACAGAGTAGGTTATATTATTATTATTATGATTATTATTATTTATTGTTTTATATAGCTCCATCATATCCCACAGAGCTGTACAATGGGTAAACAGGGCATAATAAGTAGTGCATCACATAACAATTTGACTTACAGAATCAGGAGGTTAGGACCCTTCTACAACTTTTCAAAACTGGACTTATTACCATAGCAACCAATAGAATGTCCCAGATTGTTGAAACATTCAATTGGTTGGTATGTTGACAAGATTGTTTTAAAAGTCCACAACAAAATCAGTTCTTACATATAATAAAGTCTCCTCGTCTATACCTAAACTGGGCTGAAATCCAGAGAATCTGCAAGTATGGGTAGGCTGGCTTCGCAGGTAAACCCCCCCCCCCAAAATGTTTTAAATCCTTAAGGTCCTGTCTATGTTGGGCCAGAGGAATGAGCTCCGTGGGGCCACATAACTTTTAAGGACTTATAATATTCCAACCTTGGACCTTCTCTTAGTGTTTCGTAGGCTTCAAACAACGGATAGGATAGGCTCATTACAAAATAAAAATATATAGGATTGTACACTTTGTGTGAACTTGATTACATATTAATTAACGTGTTCTCTTAGGATCTGGGCTGAGAGATACCTTGTATGATTATTATTTAAATTTTTTAGATTATTCATATCGACCGGCACATTTTTCTGGGTTCTCAATCATTCACCTTTGACTAGGGTTCTTACGGAAATAATATACCCTTGGGTTTTATTAAAATTATCGCAGCTCTGCATGATGCCCTGAATTAAAAGGTTAAAAACATTTGCCCTATTACAAATAATTCCAATGCAACGGCATGCTTTTGCCAAACCATAAATACTGTGTGACATGTTCCATTAAACCCACAAAAGTGGAAGCCGCCATAGATCTTACAAATAACCAGCATTCCTGTCTTGCCAGAATTTATGTAATATTAATTGTCATTACATGTAACTTCGACAGACCGATGCTATTAAAACCAGGAAAATCTAAAATGGGGTTGCGTATCATTAAATATCATTGTAAATATCAGAATAAGACTCTCATTTTTAAGCAGGTTCCTCAATATATATATATATATATATATATATATATATATGTAATATTATTTTAAATACACAGGTGTTCTATACGGTTAGATTTGGTAGTGTACCAACTTATAACATCCTATTTAGAGCCTTTGTATAGATACGGCAAGACACCAACTGTTTGCCAGTAAATATTCAATGTCCCGTCTTATAATGATTAAGAAAACCATGCAATGCTTCTCAGAATGTAGATTAAAATGAACATTGCTTTTGTTCCTCATATTAGTTGTATCTTTTATTGCTTTCCTTATTTTTATGGCCCCCAATTACTGGCAGATCATTGGTCTAAATTCTCAGCCGGAGCGGACAGGAAAGGTCATAGCATATGATTCATAGTACGCTTCACTTTCAGGACTGCCTAGTGTGTTTCCACGGTAACAAGGCCTTTATATGTATGTATATTATATATATATAATGTCTGTGATCAACATTAGAAAGATTGAACTGCAAAATCTTAGAAAATCATGATTCAGTGGGTTTATCCAGGAGAGAAATGGCATTACCCTGGGGCAGATTCAGGCCTAGGGCAGCAGTCCAGTGGAGCAACAGCCCCTCCGCCACATAACAGGCTTATTTGTAGCACCAATGCTCAATAGACCGGTTAAAAGGGAGATGACTTTAACACTATCGAGGACTGTGCTGAATCAGCATAGCCTTAGTGGAATGGCAGGTTATGACATCATATTCCGACACTCACCAGTAAGAACGGCAGCGCAGAGGGGGCGGCTGGTAAAGCTGCCGTGGGTCAGGCCTAGAGCAGCTGCAAGGGGAAATACGGCACTGATTGAAAACAATATAATGACGAAAGTCCATGCAAAATCTAATCCACTGTGCATTTTAGTAGTTTTAAGAGCTAAAAATATTTGTTTAAATACGAATTGCCATCGTGCTCCTTTTGGGAAGTAAACTGTAGCTCACAACACAACAACTCATTTCTATAACTTGTTTTCCATTGAAGTGTCGGTAATAACCAGCGCAGCGTTAAAGATCTGGGCTGTATTTTATCAATGTATTCTCTCCTTACAAATGCTGAAAGTATATCCCGTCCCGTTTGATAAATCCTACCATGACTATTCCATATCTCAGTAATGTCTTAGCGCTGAGTTCATCCCACAAATATTTGGCAGTTCAGTTCCATATGTCATCCGTCACCGTAATATCCAGCAGCTGTTTACTAGTTACAAGGCTCTCTCTTTCTATGTGTAGAGGGCCTGCTGGAAACGCAATCTACACAAACCAAAGACGCTAAGAGACTAATCCCCGTCATTAGCAAAGCCTGGCTGTACGATCATCTTACAATGGATTTTTTAAAATATATGGGGAATAATATCAATCAGGTAAATGTGAAAATTCTCATTTGGAATTCCCAAGGAGACAATAAATTATCACTTTCTCACTTTCAAGAAAATATAGAAATAGCCCATGCTTGGCCATATCAGCGTTGTATTAAGTACAGAACTTCAGAAGGAAGTTGTGCTGAAAATACTAAAAATACCACCTCCCTCTCTCCGGGAAAGATTGTTTCATTTGGGGTTTTTTTTATTTACCTACATCCACAAACTAGATAGATGCATGTCCCAAAAATGGGACTGTGGACCACTCACTGATCCCATGCACTCCTTCTATAGAGGAAGAGGTAATTTTAACTTGAGGCTCTGCCACAGTCCATCATAACCAACAACAGAAAATAGGACACCAAAATAATAGATTCCAGAGTTTATTCTTAATAACAAACACCTCAAATGACCACTCTTGTAAAGGAAAGACATATCTATGATTGGGGATTTTACCTTGTGAGGCATGCAAGAGAAGCATGCTTCTGTTTTCTCCGCTATATTTATGTGATGCAATGTTATAAATCAACTATTGATTTTAATATTTAAAAGTATTCTGCAGTTCATGCTGCAATCCAAAAACATATCTTTCTATGTAAAGCATATAAAAAAATCACTTTCCAGTAAACTTAAGTCTAAAAATTAAATTTCCATTGAATTAATTTCCAAGGAAGCGGCCTATGTGGTCTTGAGAACATGTTATTGTACTCTGGATATGTTGGTCCACTGCAAAATACCATAATCTCTGGAACAAATACAACTATTCTATTCTCATGAAAAAGTATGAGAAAGATTTGCTTGTAAAACAGAATACCCATATTTCTATAAGTAAATACAATTCTAGACGTTCTGTAAACTGCCTAGGCATTTTATAAAACGTTCTATTTCATGCATTAAACATTTTGAAACCCCAATGTCACTAGAAACTCTCTCCCTAATAGCCCGGGAAGTCCTTATTCAGATTATGTGTTAGCAAAGGATGAGACTTTCTTTCCAGTATTAGATCACAACCTATTTGCCCCCGCGATTCACAGGTTTTGCAGTACCTGACTACATTGTCAATCTTAATATCAAAAATAAAGAAAATAATACTTTATTATAACTGACTACTGCATACGTAGTCTTTTGAGATATTTGTCTCTAAAGGCTTTCAATTTCTATCTGTAATCTAACAGCGGCTGCTTAATTGGTTCTTAAAGATTAATAGTAATTTATTCTTACATGAATTACAGTGAATGGAATTATAATTGATTCATTATTAAGTAGGACAAAGTCAGTCAAGTATCCCAATTTACACTTATTAAATTCCAAGTGACCTTGGTGCATCCCTTCACCAACACAAAGCCAGGCCAGAAAAGTTATATTGAGGCCAAATGGAATTGTAAAAGGTGAGGATATCACCTGTAAAATCATCTTGTCATCCACAAACCTATGGAGAATAAGCTCTAATAGACTTTGTGCAGGGAATACAATTTCAACTGCTTTCAACTCATTTATTTACATTGCCCCTCATAGTTCTTGTTGGGCAAGACAAATGAAACCAACAAAGGGGTTTGTGTTGGTCAAAGCACAGACCTCTGTAGTATAAAGGTGCTGCTTACAAGTAAGATCTCTTATCGTCCCAGTTGACTCATGAAGTTATAGGCCGGGGCTGCCACACACATATGTTCCACCCATGACCTAGCCTACATGAACAATAATATGTCACTGAGCATAGGCGGTGGTAGGGTCACCTACATAATAATTAGGGATCTTATAGGATGAAGTCACACCACTTCTGCAGAGCATATGGGTTCTCATTGCCATATCTATGAAAACCGTACACTGTCGTTTTACCAAACCACCGTGACATGATGTCCCGGGACTCCTGATGACTCAATGGGACATGTTTATGAAGAGCAATTCTAAAAATGTTATCACTGACAACCAATGGAATGTTATTAATGTTTTTCCATCTTGGTATTGCTGCGTGTTTCCATATCAAAATAAGCTTCTATAATTTATTCATTAGTATTTCGGGATACACAGCAGAGGTTATTTTTTTAAATCCGTTTTATTTTTCCTATATGCACACATCAGTGCTAGCAGGGCGCTTACATGTGTTTGAATGTCCTATACAGAGGACATTCATAAACGTGACCCATTAGAGCATAAGATCAGAAACTTGCATCCATTAATGACAATGTGCTTCAGGGTGACATTGAGATTTAAAATATTATCGGACATGCAGCATAAATGTCAAGAGTCACGCTATTCCTGATGATGTGTACAATGGCTCTTTGGATGTCTTGTTTTGTTCTGGTATTTGGTTGATTTCACTAATCTATTATAATTGTCTCAAATAAAGTTAGCCTTAAATAAAAGAACAAATGGCAGATCAAAGCCAATCACTTGGCTGTAAATAGAAGGCACTAAGTACTAATTATGCTGGATATATTGTAACAGCCAGCTGAAGTGTTAAAGTGTAATACAGTCGAATATTAAGTACACTTTATTGAAAAAATACTTACATACAATTCCAGTACTTGCCACTTGAATATATTTACTCTGCATTTAATTAGACTCTGACAAGTGAATGTACATTTATACACTTAACTGTATACACCAACTAGAGTGGCACGGAAAAGCAAGTGAACCATTTGGAATTGCCAGCATTTAAGTATAAATGTGTCTTAAAATATGATATGAACAAACAAAAAAAAAAGAACAAACACAATCTGTTTTACACACAAATTATTGAATTGTTATTGTCCATATTGAATACATCATTCAAACATTCACAGTAGGAGTTGGAAAAAGTATGTAAACCCCTAGGCTAATCACTTCAACAAAAGCTAATTGGAGTCAGAAGTTAGCAAACCTGGAGCCCAATCAGTGTAACAGAATAGGAGGTGTGTTTTCGAGCTACTTTGACATAAAACAAACCACTCAAATATGACCCTAAACATTAAAGTAAATCACAATCACAAAAAAGAAAATCCACCTTTTGGAGAAGGCAGAGCCGGAAACCCAGACCTTAACCCGTTAGAAATGCTGTGGAATGACCTCAAGAGAGCCGTTCACACAAGGCATCCTAATAATATGGCTGAGTTTAATCAGTTCTGTAAGGAAGAATGGTCCAAACTTCCTCCTGAACATTGTGAAGGCCTGATGTGCTAAAGGTGGTTCGATTAGTTATTAAATCCAAGGGTTCACCTACTTTTTCCACCAGTGCTATGAATGTTTAATAAGTGTGTTCAATAAAGACGTGAAATGTTAGCATTGTGTGTGTGTTTTTAGCTTAAGCACAGATAGATATAGATCACATCACATTTTATGGACAATTAATGCAAAAATCAGGTAAATCTAAAGGGTTACTTTACTTTTTCTTGCCACTGTAGGTGGACTTTTGTTTTTATGACAATAAGCTCAGAAAGTATAAGCTATATTATTGTTTTTTTTACTATCCTGATGCAATATATTACCAGGACAATATTAGTTTTATTTGTTATTAAAAACATATTGCTGGTTGCTAGCAAAATGTTAAGTTTACATTCCATCTTCAAATTCCATTGCAAAATGTATTCTCCCTTGTGACAATGCACCATGTTTCACATGTTAGCAACCCCAGCTCTACGGATATTCTAGATGGAATAAAATCAAACTTCGGCACTCAGATGTTGATTATCAATCAGATCTTTACTGTGGAAATCCGTAGGAGTTTTCGTTATGTTATGTGACCATACATTTATTCATACACTTAAATCCTAGATCAGTTACTGTGACCTCTTTCCGACACCTATTGGTTTAAATTTAGCCGACCTTAATGGATACTTTATGGACAATGTAGAAAATGCATGGCGTGCAGCTGTGAAGGCTATTTGAAGAGCTACAATGTATTTGAAAACCTGACGATGGGCGAATATGAGAAGCTTTAACACCTTATCTTTGTTTGTATTAAACAGTGTTTAGGTTTTTAGCCTTATAATAAAAGAACCCATTGACCCCAGATGAATAAGAGATTTGTCTTGGTAATCAGAAAGTCAGAGAGCCTTAGACGTGTTTGCCACCCACATTGTGCTACACACTTTGCTTACCATTCGAAATGTAAACATTTTTCATTCAAGAGCACTATGTGGTCAACTACAGATTGCACAGAAGTAAAAACTACAAACATGGCCAAAGTAAAAAAACAAACTACAGTGAACAGTTTTTTCACTGTAACCTAAAGGCTGCAGGAAAAGCTGAGACATCCATATGCAATATACTCATTACATTTAATGTCCCAGGATCTGCATAAGGGATACATTGGCAATCTAGATCTACTGTAGGTTCTTTTGGTTACCTAAGGTCTGAAGAGCCATCATAATTTTATGATTGTCCATACAGAACCAAACTTCTCATTGGGACCATAAAGCTTCATTATTTCTGGTCCTCAAAAAAATATATTTGGCAAACCATCCAAATCCTCTTGGTCTACTTGGGACCGGTGCAATTTCTCTTTACTGTGGTTTCTCAGCAGAGCAACCAGGCTGTATTAGGTCACAACAGCCTATAACCCATCATTGTGGGCACCAGTTACAATATTCATGGGTCTAAAAATTTGATTCACACGTTCCCATTACAAATTGCAGTTTTTTCCACGCTAAAACCATCCATTACATTGTAAAATTGGCCAAAGCCAGCCCAGACATTTTCATAGTCACTTGACCTATGTGACATCATAGCGATGCAAAAGACCACTGCTCCAGTTAACTTTGTCCCTACAATGGACCAGAACCCGAACAGCATATTAAGATACTACTGCATCACCAATTAAAAGGTATTAAGGTAACTTTCACATCTGCAATATATCTTATGCATTCATTTAACAAATCATATATCTGAAGGCAATTCGCAGAATGGAACAGTATATTAATACTCTCTGGTAAGAAACGTGTGCTGTTTTACATGATAGAATATATTATGATAATGAGTATTACTTACAGTAGCCACATCGCGTTCCACCCTCAAACACAAACCCGTTTGCTACGGCTCCATAACGTCTCAGGTCAGATAACTTCCACTGTCCGATAACCACCGGTGGGATGTCTCTCGCTAGAACTAGAATGTCATTGCACAAATGGAGGGTGGCAGGTCCACTTTCCAGTTTGGTACCCGGCAGGACTCCGACATGAAATCTGTGAACTGAGAAAGTGATTTATTATTTAATTGAGTTCTTAAACAAATCTGTTGCTTTCACCAAATTCTATGTTTTAATTAATACTATACGTTCAATACACCAATGTAATGTATATGCCATAAGAATAGCCAGCTTCATTTACTGTTCTCAGAACCCCCATAAAGTTACCTCTACACTATCGTTAAGTTGTTGAATATCGCAAAATACTCTCATAACAATTCCACTGATTAGCAAAGCATTAAAGCAAAATATATAGTTAGTTCTGAAAGATGAATTTAAATATGCTGAAAACTGTGATGGCCGGTTTATGTTCAATCCCTACACTTATTCTATTACTTATAATATATTGCTATACCATTGTACAGCACTGTGAAATACGATGGTGCTAAATAAACCGGTAAATCATAGTATACATTGTCCCGTATTGGCTAAAATTGTTGTCTGCTCGAAACAAGTGCCCAATGACCAGGGCAGTCAGATTAATGGTCAGATTAAAGTCCTAAAATAAAAGCTATGGCTTGTGCGGGGCAATAACTTCATGGATACAGGGTAGCAATATTTTCAGAAAAAATACCAGTCATCAATTTTTCCAGGTTGTTATTATTATTATTTCTACAATATATTGTTTTCTCCCATTTCCTTTTTGTGACTCCATAAGAAAAGGTCCACAGCTGTCGTCTAGCATGAAGAGGATTACACAATGCAGTCGCTAATGAAATGGTTGGTCGCATCTACTTTTTATTATCAAGTTACAATTTAGATTGTTAAATTGTAGCGGCGGGTCATATTGTTATGTGATGCACTACCTGTTATAGAAGACAGCAGATGAATAGCATTCGGTGCCTCTGTCTAGTTATGTCAAGTTAACCCATTGCACAGTGATGTAGAATATATAAATCAATAAAAAAAGGTGATTAACTTTTTATTTTAATATATATATTTTTTTGTAAATGCACCATGATATAAAAAACATTATACGACTTTATTTACTTTAAAGGGCATATCTCCTGTATTACGCACAAAATAACAGGTTGACCAACGTTGACCAAGGTCCACAAAAACATGAGTTGCACTATAGTTTTGATTATTGTCACGTGACTCTGAGTTTGTTGGTTGGTTGTAGTGAAGAAGGAAGTGATTTACCTTCACCCAAACTGTAACGTAGTCGTACATCCCAGGCGTTCATAATCTCCTTGTTATCAAAACCGAGCATAACAACTTGCGAGAAGCAGATGATGGCCAGCGTCTGGTTCATGCCCTCGTACGAGAGCCCCGGATCTAAGCCACAGATATCCTCTAGCGTTACGCTGCTTCGTTCCTTGTGCCCCTTTGTCCTTTCTGATTTTTCTTTGTACACCAGCATTAACAGACAATCTGAAAACAAAGGAATGGAAGCTCAATAGACAGTTACAGGAAAGGCTTCCCTTATTATACACTTAGAACTTCCCTGGGTGGGCTATTCCGAGCTCTCCCACTTCTGGGGAGTGGCTTTGTGTGGGGTGGGGTGGGGCTAGCTGTGCGCACAGCTGAGTTAACCACGCACAGGGCGGAGCTAGCCTCAAAAGGCCTTTAGCGAGAAGGAAATGGATGAGGAGCAGGGTAAAGTGGGAGGAGTGTAGGCATAACCGGGGCGGTGAGTGGGTGTGGCCACACCTCACTACCCCGCCCAGAGAAAGAAGAAGAAAGCAGTCCAGAGATCCGGGGACGCAGGGCTTCACCTGGAGGCTCCGGATCTAAACCAATCAGTTCCCAAGTATGATTAGAGAGCACAATAATTAATGTTTTACAGCTGTAACATTTATTACACAACTTGGTGGTATATATTATTATTATCTTTTATTTATTAAGCGTCAAGAAATTACACAAAGCTGTACAATTTGAATGTGGCAGTTAACACATACAGTACATAACAAATGTACATTAATACATACAGACACTTCAGGAGATAAGAACCCTGCCCGTGAGCTTGTCATCTAGCATTATGGTAATTTACACAAAGTTCCTGGCAGGATTGGTGGGCTTTTGAGGGCCCCGCTTGACCCCTTGCAATCTAATGGAGTAGTAGGGGTAAGTGAAACAAAAGGAGGGGTGAAAAGAGGGAGTAGTAGCTCTCTTGTAGCGGTGATTAGGAGTAAGTGTTCTCTGGATTCAGAAGAGGATATATAAATAAAATGAACAGAGGGTGGGTTAGTGCTTGGTCACAGAAGGTGGCGAGCACACAGCTTGGAGTGTAACAGAAAGGCTACAAGAGAAGAAATAGTTATGGCTTCTAGGAGTCCTGAGGTGGGAGGGGGTCAGGACAAAAAACCCAGAAGGTAAATACCAACATTTGGCCAAAAAAGAAACAAACTCCCCAAAATACATATACGATACACATACAGGAAAGCATGCATAATTATAGAAAACATGAATTAATAAACTTGCTTGTAGATCTGGCAGAGTAGTGAACATTCTCTTGATGTATACACACACAAGATGCTGATACATTTAACACTTCTCTGTCCTTTTATGAACCAGCTGGCCGTGTTACATATATAATACAAACCTACAGACTCGTATATCTGTCACCGTCTTGGTGTGCGTTACAATTTCAGTTCATATAACACAAGCTGTTTACCAATATGCATTACTCGCTGCATTGCTGAACAAACAGAACAGAAAATTAAACTATAACATATCACTTCACCATAAAATGAATACCCTACGAAAGGAATATGCTTTCTGGAAACTGCGTTACTTCCTCAGTTGAATTATTTTTTTTTTTTTATTAGTTTTCGGAAGCTTTGCAGTCATTGATCATTTAGAGCGCAATTCATGGTCAATGGGAAGCATCTCTTCTGTTACTGCCATGCAGAAACTGGGGTGTTGTTTATAACGAGGTTTTAAAACCCTCCCAAGCTATGCTAATTCATTTTATGAATATATTTTGTTTTGTTTCTATTAATCATTTTATTGTATTACTCTTAATTTTGGAAATCATGTTATTTTAAGACATAGCACTATTAGCCCCGAAAACTATGTGTCCCTGGTTACTATTGCTTTTATTTGTAGGTCCATTTTTAAGTTATAAAGAGTTAAATGTACCGGATATAACTTCCAACAAAAGGCATTGTTATGGAATGGCATGCAAATCGAAGAAAGTAGTGATCCAAGTAGAAGTAGCAGATGTGTGTGCGCCTCTAGCACACGATATTATTAATAATAACCAAGTGGTTGATTTATAAAGCTATGATCACAAAAATCAGGGAGGTAATTACATTTTGCATTTGTGGCATCAACGTAGCACAGAAGCTCTCAATGCGTCTCAACAGAGAATGGAGTTGGCAATTTTTACTTCTAAATATAAATAATAAAATAATTGATACTTTATAAATAAATACTGTGGGATTAGGGTTATTCTGGCATGTGACCGTTTTTGTCCAATTGGACATGATTTCATCATTCACTGGTGGGGGGGCCTTTAGTCAGGGGCGCTGTGTTTATATGCTAGTTACCACCACTTTGAAATCTACATTGACACTAAAAAAAAAAAGGATTTCAAGCCAATTTTTATGTTTGCTGTTCCAAAATCATCTGCAGAATTTAGTACAAATTGGAAAGAACATTCTATCGTAAAAAAAAAATCCAGCCAAACAGCTACTATTTAAATCATTTCTGCAATACAGCAGGTTGGGAGATGAAAATGCAAAAAGTAAATGTATTAATAATAAGTTAACTATGTAAAATAACAGAACTGTTTTAGAATGCACAGAACGCATATTGCCTTTATAAATAAAAGCACTTAGAGATTTTGGGCTTCATTTTTGTTTCGAGGCGATGAATTACCAAATATTCATCTCAGCATGCTTCAGACTGGACCTCCCTTATGCATTTCTATATTCACATAAAAATACAATAACTTGCATTCACTTGAATAAAGAGAAGAAACACCAACTATTGCTCCCATAATTGATGCTTAAAAAGAGGACATCCATTATACAAAACCCACCTATGCTGATTTAACACATAAAGTACCGTATTAAGTAATACTATAAAATCCCACGTTTGCTTACATTTCCCCTTTAGGACACGTAGAAAAGGGGACCTTATTATACACATATACAAAATAACATGAAGTTCTACATCTACCATATATATATTATACATGCGCATTATATATTAGAGTATATAATATCTATTATAGAATGCTGGTAGAAGAGATAATAGTCTGAACCAAGAAGATTAACTGTTGCGCAAGAGAATATTACTTTGCTAAAGAAATGGTGGAGATATGGAGCAGCCTTCCAGCAGAAGTGATTAATACAGCGAAGGAATTGAAGCATGCAGGGGGATAGACATAAGGCCATACTGAATATAAGGGCCTAAGGACCGAAGGTGTGATTTTTTACAGCAGAGAGTAAAACGGACAAGCAAGATGAGACAAATCACTCTGATCTGCCCCATTTTCTATGAGTCTAGATTCAAAAATCCACCATCTGCAAAAACTGGTAACCACTGAGTTTTCCACCTTGCAAAGCCTTAATTACTGAAAATTACTTCGATTAATTATTTTGTAATAATTTCATATAATGAATGTGTTCACTTAATATTGAATTTCAAAGTCATTAAATTCATATTAAATCTGAAAGGTGCTAAGTGCCTCCAACCCACTCAAAAGGGTTAAATAAGGGATTGCATTATTCTTTCTCCCCCCAACCTGGCTTGACAGAAACCCTAAACCTACAGCAATGCTCTAATATAGCCTCGCCAGCCCCCCCCTCCCTACCCCCCCCCCCTTTCCTACAGGTCTCCAACACGTTAGTGAGAATTTTATATCCCCTCTCGGTAATTGCCAGATCAATGTGTTTCGAAGAAACCGAACGGCTCCAGGAATTCATTGACATATTTAGAAAGACAGGGCTTAAGTGCAAAAATCAGAAGTTAAACGACTGCAAAGAAATCAAGACCCCTGACACAGCTTGAAGGGTTCCACAGAATGCGAGAGAAACTGTTAAAGCGGCGGTAAATTCTCTCAGCAAATAAATAGCAAATAGTAAATAAATAAGATAAATCGAGACTTTCCCCCCACTAAAAAAGCACAACACGCAAAATGTTACTAAAAAACCCCAACTTATTAAAAAGTAAAACTCCTTGCCAAATAATGAATGATGCTTGTGAAGCTGAAACATGTTAACTTTTTACTATACACTTTTTTTTACATTATACTTTTTTTTTTATTTAACAAATAATACATTCTGAAAAAAAAACATTCTAGATAACTTTTACAACTGTAAAGTTTCAGTGGTTATCTCCATACACCCTTTAATTTATTTTTGATGATATCACAGATATTATCTTCTGATTTTGCCAATAGATCGAGATACATGATAGATGAATCATAGTAAATACTTAGAAATCCCATTTCAAAAATGCCATTATATATAGTATATGCCCCCCCACCCCCAGTTAATAGAAGCACTGCTACTTAATGAGACCATAAATACTTCTAAAGACAAAATATCCTAATTTTCCGCTCTACTGTCTTTCTATCACAGGCGGTGACACTCAAGCAGACCATGCGTTTGGCAAATACTGTACCTGCAACAGGGGAAGGTTTTCTGAACACCACCCACCTATTCTTCCACTGAAAACATAAAAGCAAAGCAAAAGAGAATTATTACAAGACCGTCCGGGCGATTCCTTAAAATTCCGAGGCAAAAAGTTTTCCGGGGGATAGACAAAGACCAGGGGGAAAAATGTCCAATTCGCTGACCTTTTTTCCATCTCTCAATCTGACTTGTCCCTCCACCACAACCGAATCCGTCATCTTCAGTCATGGTTCCAAACAGCTGCTCCCTCCTCTCTCCCTCTCTCCCTCTCTCCCCTCTGTTTCTGAATCTACTTAAGCTGAAGGGTCACTTTCAAAATAGCTTTAATAGCTCGGCCTTGCAGGAGACACAAACAGGGTACATTAGTGACACGTAGCTTGCTGAGCAAATCGTCACCAACTTCTGCAGCCACCACCCACCGGCTCTCACCAAGCTTCTCCGACACTCCAGTGGGCACAGAGACTGAACCCTCTCCTGCGGCCCTTTAAGGATAAGAATTATGCAAGCATTAAAAACTTTTATTTGATATCCAGAACGCTCGGCAGCTCTGATCTAAGTAGGCGTACGATGTTGTTGAGACACGTACCCTGTAAATCTTAATTACTCTCTCTTTTATCTGTGGGGCTTACTGGTGTAGGTGGCTATGTGGGCTGTTAAGTTGAAGAAACTATACTTTCTGGGCTACAGAAGAGAGAGAAAAACAGAAACAGCATTTAGAGCAAGGGATTTAATGTTGGTATTGTGTTCTCCTCCGCAAATCCTTTTGTAAATCCAAAGCGTATGAAGGAGGCAAAGTTCAGCGGAAGCTATTCTTTGAATAAAATAAATAAAATATAAATTAGGTTATATATTACAATATGTGAGCAATGTGATTGAAAGCTGTTTGTGAATTCAAAAGTGATACATTTGAAAGCCAAGTTCAGATTCAATGCATCTTAACAGACTCAAATTCACTGGTATGCCCTCAAATAGTAACACTCACAAAGCAACTGGTACATTATTAATTCAAAGGTTGTTTGCGAGTACATGCAAGTGGATGCTACTTTAAATCTTGCGAATTTCAGGTGAGGGTATGAGAGTTAAATGAAAACTAGGTTGACGTTGGGTTGTCACCCTACCTTTGAAGGGGACCAGCATTGTTTTTTAAAATGCATTTTTAGTTAAACCCTTTCAACACACATCTTTTGAAGCCCAAGTAGCTGGGGGTGAGGAATGAGGCAAATGAATATGACGATTCTGCACACCAATGGACCCCTACATGGATGCATTCCCCCCAGAAGAAGAGGTTCTCCAGCTAGCCTACCATAAGACGTTCCTGGGTATTCTTGTGAGTTTAGAAAATGTGAGTTGCAATACACATGAAGTGAGGAAAGAGGAGGCACTCATACTAGTGAAGGGACCCGTGTTTTTGACATATTTATTGAGAGTGAATGATTCATTCAAATCTTTCTCCCTTTTTCAAACCACATTAAGAAATGAATAAGCATTCAGAATGTTTATGCACCAACAATTTTTATGTGGCCTGAAAATCTCATATTTCCATCTCATGTCTGTGTTATATTGAAAATAATCTCCATGCCCCCTGAGAGGGGAAATCTCCCACAGTCTGTCAGTCTGAGCTCATTCCTCTGGTCTTTGTGCAGATTAGTGAGCTGAGCAGCTGCGTAGACTTTTTATTATAGTTATCTGAAGATGCCTGAGAAAGGCAAAGCTCACAAGAGTTGCACGCGGAAGACAGGTGCCTTTTATCACTGGCGGCAAGGCGTGGGTTAAATTTATATTCTCCCCGAAGATCTGTATTGGAAAATTTTTGCAGAAAAATAAAATGCTAGTCAGTACTGAATATCTAACAGTTAGTAGTACAAAAAATATAAAATACTAGTGTACATAAGACTGGATTGATATGCTGCAGCCGCGGGTATTGTTTCTAAAGCCTCTCTCATTTCTTGTATATTCATGTCCTTTTAAACGCACTCTTAAAAGCAATTGCTGCTGATTATAAAGCTTGGGAGTGATTCACTAAAAAACACTTAAATAATTAAACTGAAGGATAGATGATTGCCTCTATAAATTATAGCTGGCTAACCATGTCCTGCCATGGAATAGACTGGTACAATAATGGTGAAACTATTAGACTTGTGCTTTTGGATTCGTACAAATTGGAATTTTACCATTTTTTTTTAATTTGGCTACTTGTATGAAGCCCTGAAAAAAGTGTGGGGGGCACTAATCAGACAAAAACTAAGCAAAAAGCTCAGAATATGAATCCCAAATTCATGGACCCTCATTCACTCACTCTCTCACATGCTCATTCAAAACATAAGTTATGTATCTACGTTTTGTGCTGCTGTAAGTCTTACCAAGGGAATATAGCCCAGCACTACCACAAAATTGAGGAGGGTCACAAAAGATGGCCAAGGGGATTTAAAAAATCATGCAGGGGGCTACCGCTCATGAGCCTCCCTATTGTGTAAATGTAAGACCGACTGTATATGGAAACCATGTCTTTCCACTAGATGTGGAGGCTCTAGTGGTAAAGATATTGCTAATTGGTCACTGACCAATGATCATTTACAAACAATTGGAGAGGAGGGCTACAAAGATGGTAAGGGGTTTACAGCATATAAATTATACGGAAAATCTCAGTGACCTTAATATGTATCGTTTGGAGGAAAGAAGAGTGAGGGCATATAACAAAATACAGGAAGGGAGCATATCTGAAACGGGGAGGCGAAATGTTAGAGCAACATTTTTTAAAAAAAAAGGTCCAGACAAGGGAGGGTTTGGCTGTGTGCTAGCCCCACCCACTGGAGGCAGACAGTGGCTGGTCCCACCCACTGGAGGCAGACAGTGGCTAGCCACGCCCCACATATGACTACCCCCCTTTCTCCAAAACAGTAAAAGCTACAGGTAGATCACCATGGGAACTTCCCACGTAATGCACACATGGGATACATTTACTAAGGGGGGTTTCTGCTATTTTTATGACTTGGCTTGCTATATATGACAAATGATTTTGTTTCTAACACTTGCACCATTATGTGATGACAATATGTTTGTGTTTGAACTTTACATATAAAAAGAAAGCCCTGTCTGTATTTGGTAAAACGATATACTGTATATATATAACATTGATTGTAATAAGGAAGGAGCATCATGATAGGGGGCAACGGAGGACCTGACCCCTACTGTGACATGAATGAGGCCCTTCAGGTCTAGGTAAATTCTAGACACAGATCAGCTAATTGTTACCCCACATCTTGCGATAACCACTGGGTCATTGGGAAAGCATCGGAGCGGCAGGGTAATGCAGCCTCTTTTCCCTGGCTTTTCCCTGGCTGCGCAAGCCTAGAAAGGAACCAGCAAACAACCTGAGACTTTCCCATACTAGGGATGGGTGTCCAGGCTGCTTTCTGCAGTGCCAGCTAGAGGGAGACACGGTACCAGTCCCAGCTATTCTGTGTTCATGACACTTTCTGCTCTCATTTCATATTTTTTACAAAATATATTTTTTACAGCTATAGATGGTATTAAAGAGGAAACATTCTCAATAGTAGTGCACAGTCTCTTCCTAGGCTTGTAAAGCTCCATCACAGGGCATTAGTGGATTCAATATAGATAACAAGGTGGCCCTAGCACTTTAAGGCTGGCAGACGCCTAATGTCGTAAGAACAGCCAGCGACTGGGTATGAGAGGCCACAGGTTACATTATGTGTTCACGCTACAGCAATCGATGTGCCACTGAAGCTCCAAAAGTGTGGAATGCTGGAGGGCAGAAACCCACCGGGCGCATTTTGCACACTTTTGCTCCAGTACTGGGATCTTTTCGATGAGAGCAGCAGCTGACGGCAGAGCGTAGCATTTTGATACCATTGTGGAGACAACAACACAGCAGCTGAAAAAACAAATGCTGCAGGGGAGGCTGATCTATTCTAACGGACGCCGACCAGTGAGGGCAGGGAGAGAAACAGGCTGAAAGGGTCTGGAGAAATGGCTTTGAGTTGTGGAGATGAAGGAGGACATCAGAGATGTTTTCTGTTTGTGAAAGCTGTATTTGCTGAGTGCTGTGCTCACTGTTCACATCCTTGATGTCTCATGGCTTCAGTAATGAGTCAAAATTATGCTGAATAAAACATATACATCAATAAACACCTGCCAGCTGTCCATGACGTTCATGATTTTGAAGCACTCTTCTCCTGTCTCCACAAGCTGCCCCACTGTCCTGCTTTAGAGTAGATCATGGGCCAGTTAGGGAGATCAAACGATCTGCTGTGCCCCGGCTCACTGAGCTGTAAAATTCATGAGGACCATATCCCAGTGTTCTGCCTCAAGTCCACCTTAGGTAAGGTAAGTTATGGTTTTAGATAATAAACATGTATAATTTAATATTAAAACTGCCGTATTGCTGATTCCTCTGCAAGGAATGATATAGATACATATCTGAAAATGTTACCTTACGGCTAGGTGTATTATTAAGAATGGTACAAGCTCTACTAGTTTTACAGGTCAGCCTAACTCTAAAGCTGTCAGGCATAATTGGAAATTATTCTAGCCTTGGTGCCTGAATAATTATAATTTTAATAAAGACAGGAGGCGAGTATTTTGCATCTCTTCCTTTACTCTCACAAACAGCAGCAAAGAAAGGGTTAACTAGAAACAGTGAAACAACCAATAGAACATCATACAGGAGTGTATATAAACCCCTAAACCTTCCCCCCTCTTCCTCTTTCGTCCTCTGCGAACCGGAACCGAGGAACATCAGAACAGCCGCAACGGAAAACCAAACCGAAGAACAGCAACTGGAACCGGAGCTTGGACCAGCAGAACTCTCAGACTGGGCAATCAGGCGCCCTCAATGGCGAACCGCAACAGGAACATGCGGACGAAGAAGTCAAGCTGGAAAAAAGAGAGAAAACGTAACAGAACCATGCACCAGCAAACAAAATATACACAACAGCCCATCAAAACAGAGCAGAAAAAAACCAGTGCAGGAAAACTAAGGCGCGAGAAAGAAAACCGCGCAACCACGGCAAAGAGCATACTTACCACCAAACTCAACACACCCCCAGGGAGAGGAGGGAGGGAAAATACTCGCCTCCTGTCTTTATTAAAATTATAATTATTCAGGCACCAAGGCTAGAATAATTTCCAATTTTAAGGCAAGACAGGAGGCTTCCTATTTTGCAGTTTTAACGCTAGACAAAAGCGCCACAGCTGCCGAAGAAACTGGCCGAAAATAGAAGGAGCGAAACGTGGAGGCCCGAGACCAATCCGCAGCCCGAAGGATGTCCCCGAGGGCGGCCCCCGCACGCAGGGCACCAGAAGCAGCCGCCCCCCGAACCGAGTGGGCGCCGAAGG